>NC_053491.1:239129081-239430081 GCF_905171775.1 Rana temporaria
AAAAAAAGTGGTATATATATATATATATGTCTCTGCTCTTCAGATGGGTCGCCGCATCTGGCGTAAACAGTTATTCAATTTCCATCAGATAGTAACTGATAAGGAGGCATTCAACAAAAATATATATTTGAGACACTGTAGTAGTGATCATTAAGTATCAGAGTTCACCTATGCTGCACTTGAGAGGACTATGCAACAATGTAGCCACAGTTGATTGACGGGTTCCCATTACTTATGGGTAGTGTCCATTCTAATATATCAAGTAGATATGTCCATCAGATATTGAAATCTTGTTGAACTGCTAATGGCAATTAGGCTTACACGAATATTGGATGTGTTGATATATACACAGGAGATTCAGGAAAAGAGGCTACCCTAATTCTACAATTAGACAAGCAAAATTAAGGGCAGTGAAACAAACACGTGAAAAAATCCTGGGTCTAGAACCGGATGATGAAAGAAAAGGAAAAATGGACAGAGAGAGGGTAGGCCTAGTGACTACATATGGTACTCACTGGGACTACCTAAGACAAATTTTGGGTAAACATTGGCATTTGCTAATGTTAGACAACAAACTGAAACAAATATTGGGTCCTCGTCCCAATATGATAGCAAAACGTGCACCTACTATAGGTGATACACTAGTTCACAGTGAATACACTCGAGGAAGCATAAAGGGCCAAACAACACTATCTTTTGCTAAACACATTGGAGGGATGCACCCATGTGGACATTGCTCAATATGTAAATACGTTATGAAAACTAACTCTTTTAAAAATTCTTCAGGCAAAAATATATATAAAGTTAAACCCTTTGTCAATTGCTCTACAACTTTTGTGGTCTACCAAATAATTTGCCCTTGTGGCAAGATCTATGTAGGAAAAACTATCAGGGAATTTAGGAAGAGAATAGGCCAACACATATCAAGCATAATAGGCAAAGATGATACATCACCGGTAGCAATGCATTTTATGGACCACCATGAATCAGTGGCCACTGGAATGCAATGCATGGTGATCTACAAACTGGAACTATCAAATAGAAGGGGAGATTGGGACAAAATCCTACAACAAAAGGAAGCTAAATGGATATTTCTTTTGGATTGTATGATGCCTAAGGGGTTAAACAGCGACTCATCTTTGCAATGTTTTTTGTAATTCATGCATAACTGATAGAGACACGTCTTTTACTACACTTTGAACACCGATCCTGAAGGTGAGGTGCTGTCTGTGACCATTGCGATCTAATGCTCTATGTACTATATAAGTCTGACTGTGAAATAAAAATCGGAAGACTTGGGGACAGACCATGCGATATGGACAAGCATGGAACATAGAAAAGCCGGAAAGCCGGATGTAAAATGTGATTATTCGATCGGTATTATATGGACGCTTGAGTGTATGTATTATGCGCACACATGTAGTGAGTATGTTGAATGTCATTTTTGTGCGACCACGATCCACTCTTTCAATAAATACTATATGTGAAGAGTATATCGCATGCATATGCATTGTGTAGAATTGATAGTGATACGCCCTATGCTTTTGTAGGGAATATTGATCTACTATGGGATATGATATGCATAGCTATAGAAACTGACCGGGTGTTCCAGTCGCACTGGGTATGTATATACCCCTCACCTCTCTATCTGTGCTCCATCCATATCCCTTTTCTGGTTCCATAGAGATTCCAAGCAGTGTATTGCCTGGTGGTTAAATGCACTTGCCAGAGAATATGGAAAAGAATTTCCTCTGCGATTTGGATATATTTGTGAAATAGGAATCGGATGGTATGTGGATGGATCTTTTTGGATACGATATGTTTCAAATTTTTAAAAAATATTATTTGGACATGTACTATATGGATGCATGGATGCAGTGTGTATGAATGCGTTTTTCCTATTGGGAATAGATTGTATGTGACAGCGCACACCAACATAGGTTTTTTGGCTATGGGTTTCTTTTTAATTGTATATTTAAAATTGATATGTAGAGCACCAGGTAAACCTAATGGTTAAATGAGATAATGGGTTGATTACACCTGATTGACATCTAGGTTAATTATGGATAGCTCTGAATTCCCTTTTTATAGGAGGTAAAGATCAATAGCCCCCCAGTTCTGACGAAGTTCCTAGTTCTAAAGGAACGAAACATGTAAACTCTTGGGGTACAGGGACCCCCCGATGCACATTTTGAACCTCAGTGCTTTTTTTTTTTCTTTTGGAGCTCGGTAACATAGTTACCTTGAGCCACTAAGCAGCTTAAGGAAAAGTATCACATGGAGACATGAACAGTGCAATCTGAACATTACTTGCACGCTCAAATTGGAGAGACTGACCCCATGGAGACCTAATACATTCTTTATTCTCAACTTTGGAGATTGGTATTTGCCTAACATCATTGAAGACACTGTATAATTGCAGTTTTATACTGGACATTACTATATCATTCACCTATCATTACTGCACTGATGAGGAGTGCTTCAGGCTCTGTGTGCTACACATGGATGGATGGCTCGGCTGCAAATCTCTCTGGCAGCACGTGAGTACAGATTTGATGTGGTAGCTACAACTCTGAGCTACACATAACAGCCCAACAGTGAGTACAACTTCAACCGTTTATTTTCTGTGGAATGCTGATCAATTATCTGCTCACCAACAGTGTATATATCAACACATCCAATATTCGTGTAAGCCTAATTGCCATTAGCAGTTCAACAAGATTTCAATATCTGATGGACATATCTACTTGATATATTAGAATGGACACTACCCATAAGTAATGGGAACCCGTCAATCAACTGTGGCTACATTGTTGCATAGTCCTCTCAAGTGCAGCATAGGTGAACTCTGATACTTAATGATCACTACTACAGTGTCTCAAATATATATTTTTGTTGAATGCCTCCTTATCAGTTACTATCTGATGGAAATTGAATAACTGTTTACGCCAGATGCGGCGACCCATCTGAAGAGCAGAGACATATATATATATATATACCACTTTTTTTCTCCAGCCTAGTAGAATTGTCTGTGGTCCCTGGGACTATATCTCTCTCATCTGATTTATCACTTGCCATTTATCTCCAATTGAGCAGTATTACTATACCACTATATAGTGGATCCCTCTCATGTCCCCATTTTTGAGCTTTTTCTTTTTTGCAACTTTTCCCACTTAGACGGTGGTACTTTCACCTGTAGTTACAGGGAACCACCGCATGGTGTGGAAATCTTTAGGATTATTGATAGCAGTGGGGGTTTTATATGTGCTTGGGGTGGGGGGTCTCTTTGTGTTGTGTGGAGGGTGAATGGGTGAGTTATGGACTTAGATCTCCTTATTGGATGATCAAGCTCCAGTTTTCAATTTGTCACTGATTTTTGCCGTCTCGCTTTTGTGAGTGTATTCTCAGGTCACTTCTAGGGTACTATACCATTATTGGTTACCTGTGTGTTTTTAATGCCTTTTATGCTCTATTTTCTGATATTTAATAAAACGTAGTAATAACTCTTAAGGGTGTGCAGCAGTCATTTTTCTTTTTTGTTTTTTTTTTTCTCTCTTGGTACATTATATTTTTGATTGCACCCCCCGAAAATATCGGTGAGTACTACATATTTGATAAATAGGTGGGATTCCCATATCCTTCTCTCCTTTGTTTATAGCTAATCAGGAGGGAGATTCTCAGACAGCCGAGGCACTGTGGACAGAGATAGGGCTCAGGTAAGTATAAGGGGAGGCTGCTGCACACAGAGGGCTTTTATCTTAATGCATAGATTGCAGTAACATAAATAAAAACACTGAGGGACCCCAGAAGAGGGGGATCAGGACCACTCTGTGCAAAATTAACTGCACATAGAAAGTAAACTTGAAATGTTTTTGTTTTTAAAACAAACCTTTACATATCCTTTAAGTGCCGGTTCACACAGGAGCAACCAGACTTACAGCGCGACTTTGCAAGGCGACTTCAGAGCGACTTGGAGCAACTTACAACGCGACTTAAAGTTGCCTCCAGGACAGGCGACTTTGGCTGTGGCCAATCACAGAATAATCAGCTCTGTGGGAGGGAGGTGTTTGCCTGAGAAAACTATTTTCTCTTCCTGTAAAGTTGCTTCAGTTAAGTCAGTGATCCGACTTTGGAGGCGACTTCCATTAAAATCAATGGATACAAGTCGCCTAGAAGTCGCCTTGTAGTACAGGAACCTTTTCTGAAGTCGGAGCGACTTCAGTAGTGTGCATTAAGACGGCTCCCATTCACTTCAATGGAATTTCTCATGTCGCGTGACTTGGGGCGACACAAGTTGGATCCCAAGTCGCTGTAGTGTGAGCCGCCACTAAGTGTGTTGTCAGGTGTTTCATGGTGGCCACACATGCTTTCATATATGATCAATTTTTTGGGGCCTTTGGATATGGTCACGTGCCTGTAAGGGGGTGACGGACCTGGAAGAAACCTATTGGTCCGGCGCCCGCACAGTGCACCGCACACAGATGGTTTGAGCTGGGGGGCTGGGCCGCGGGTTGAGGGAGCCGTGCCCCTTGTGGACCCACCACCACTGCTGACTTGGATGGAGATCTTTGAATTAAAGTGGTTCTGGAGCCATCAATGAGGCTCAAACCTGCACTGGGGAACACATCGTAGAATGATGATTTCTATGAAGCAATACAGGCTCTAGCACTAATATAAATAAATCCCTCATTCTTTTTTCTCAATGGGCATTGGAACGGGTTACTGGAGGTAAAATCTTCTCTGATTCCTACAACAGCGCTTGCATTTTTTTTGGTGGAAAATAATTGCTCACTTTGAGGCTCTGCCTGTGTTTTGTAAGCAGAGAAAGTACAGAATTATGTAATACTAATCTTTTTACAGAGTAAAAACACCCAAGACCTCAACTGACCCAGCGGCGTCACTTGTTATAGGCAACATCATTGGGCCAAGGTAAAGCCACACGAATTGTGGTCACTCTGTCTAGTGCTCCTATAGTCATATACGAGAGAGGTGGTCTCCAGAGTTTTATTACAAGCACATAAACTTGTGTTACAACACTAGAGATCTGAAAATCTCCTACCCCAGAGTACTGGATATATTGTAGGGGTACAACACTACCCTACGAGCGTCACATTTACCGTATTTATCGGCGTATACCGCGCACTATTTTGCCCTGAAAATCAGGGCAAAATCGTGGGTGCGCGATATATGCCGAAACCCGCTTTCCCGCCACGAGTTTGAATACTGCGCCGGCATATACCGAGCGCAGTACACTCGTGTATCTTCGGGCAGTCTCTGCGCCTCTCGTGCTGACGTCTTGAGCGTACAGGACGTCAGCGCGAGAGTTGCTGAGCCTGCCCGACGATACACGAGTGTACTGCGCTCGGTATATGCCGGCGCAGTATTCAAACTCGGCGCGGGAAACGAGCGGGGAGGACGCGAGGACGCCGCAGAAGGACGCCGGACCCGACGAAGAGGACACCCGAAGCCGCAGATGGACGCCGGACCCGACGAGGCCTCCGATGGACGCCGCGCAAGACACCAAAACTGTAAGTACAAAACATCTTTTTTCCACAGGAATTCGGGCAACTTTAGGGGTGCGCGCTATACGCGGGACCGCGCTATACCCCGATAAATACGGTATCAGCATCCTGGGTGCCCTGATAAATTTGAAAAGCTCTGGGATGGCTGAATGTCCCTGGTGTCACCCCAATAGACCTGACACTTAACCATAGTTGTGCGCAGCCTATTGCATTAGGGTGCTCAATATATATGTACAGAGCTTTTTTTCTCAGAAAATAGGTGCAGGAACTCAACCACTACCCTGTTCATATTTTTACAAACAGTAGAAGGGTCTTAAAGGGGCATTAAATACCAGGATTGCATTCCATACAGAATGCAGAGTTCAGGGGGGTTACACACAGAGTGCAGAGCTGTCAGTTGTAAACACAGAAACCAGACTTCTGTGTTTACAAGTAATTGTGGTGAGCATGCACCAAAGGGTCTGAGCCAGAGGTGGTGGAACTGAGTTCCCCCTGAAAAAGGCCCTGTATATATATACTGTATATATATATATATATATATATATATATATATATATATATATATATATATATATATATATATATATATATATATTAGGGCAATTGACAGTGTTGGTAGAGCAGTGGAAGCAGTAGTTTATTTTTTATATTTTTTTTATTTATACTTTTTTACAATTTTAGTATTTTTTACAATATATTTTTTTTACTATAATTTTTTATTATTGTTATATACAAATATTTTTTAGGAGCCCCACTGGGGTGCTTTGGTGAAATATCAGGGGTCTGAAGAGACCCTTGATGTCTCACTTTGAGACAGAGAAATGGACTGAGGACAGAGATTCCCTAGTCCCTGTCTCTGCAGCCAAACAGGGGGAATCTGTCCAGCACAGGGTGATTAGGGTGTGCCCATGCACACCTGGCACACCCTGTACTCACGCCTATGCACTTAACAGACTTATGTAAAGCTCCTGCTGCTCTATGATTATGGCTGCAGAATTTTGTGATGCCTCAATCTAATCTTGCAACTGTATTATGCTGGAGTCATGGAATCAGGCCAAGAGGCTGACTGCTGTGACTATTGTGAAATATATATTTCTATCTTTATGCATATGGAAAAAAACTGAATAGTGCATCATTAGTTTCTGAAGACTCAAAAATACTTCCAGTGTCCATACCTAGGGCAAGTATCAAAAAACGATTGTTTCTACTGAAGTGACTAAGGCAGGGCTCAAATCTACTAGCCAGGCCTTAAGAGTTACTAGCCACCAGTTGTCCTACCCAACCCCTACGCTTCCCGACCCCTAATTTCTCCCCTAAACACGCCCTCGTAAATGATGTCATGAAATGGCACTTAAATGTTTTATGCAGAATTAAGTTACAAAAATAAATATTAAAAACAACAACTTTAACAATATTACTGTAAAATAAAGCATATCAGTACCCATCAGTGCTGCCTATCAGTGCCCATCAGCGCAGCCTTATCAGTGCCAATCAGTGCAGCCTCATCAGTGCCCATCAGTGTTGCCTTATCAGTGCAGCCCTATCAGTGCTCATCGGTGCAGCCCCATCAGTGCAGCACATCAGTACCCATCAGTGCAGCCATATCAGTGCCCATCATTGCCGCCTCATCAGTTCCCACCAGTGCAGCCTCACGAGTGCTCAAAAACACAGCCTATCAGTGCCCATCAGTGCAGCCTCATCATTGCCCATCAGTGCAGCTTCATCAGTGCCTACCAGTGCAGTCCATGATAGACAGCACACTGATTCAATATACCGGCATTGGACCAGTGTGCTGTCTATCATAGGAGCCAGTCCAGGGGGTGGAACTTTGACAGCGGCCAGCATTTCCTGGCTGACCGCTTCTGGCCTTTTTACAGGGCATCAGAGGGAGGTAATTGTCCCCCAGGCTGTTCTGATGCCCTGTAAAAAAGGGTGCATTGCTTCTGTCAGAAATTGATCTGCCAGGAAACTGTCGGCTTTCCACTCATCAAATTCGAGCAGGCGAGTGGAAATTTTGGGGGCTGGACTAAGGGGTACATTGCCAATATCACCATAACACGTAAAAATTTCCATGGGATGCCACCGTTTCTCGGATGTGGGGACAGGGACCTGTCAAAAACAGGTACCCCTTTCCCCCCCTCCACCCCTGAAAGGTGTCAAATGTGGCACCGGAGGAAGCAAATAAGTAAAAGTTCTACTTTTAGATGGAACCCTGCTTTGGGATGTGATGCTCTGTTTGGCTGTTTACACTGGACTTCCTTGAATCCTTTCTTGTTCAATAAACTTCTTTCTGATCAAAGTCCTATCTGATACACTGAGTGCATTTCTTATACAAATACAAGCCAATAGGCAATAGGGTATGGAAAGGAAAAAGACAGAGTAACATACAAACTTAACAAGGAATCTCCACTTACATACAATTAGCCAGATTCACGTAGATGGCCGCAACTTTAAGGCGGCGTAGCTTAAGGCATTTAAGCTACGCCGCCGTAAGTTAGCGAGGCAAGTACATGATTCACAATGTACTTGCCTGCTAAGTTACGGTGGCGTAGCCTAAAGCGGGCGGGCGTAATGGCGCCTAATTCAAATTTAGCTAAGGGGGCGTGTTTTATGTTAATGAGGCTTGACCTGACGTTTTTGACATTTTTTTTAACTGCACATGCGCCTACATTTCCCAGTGTGCATTGCGGCTACGTCCCCCGCACGGGCCTATTGATTTAAACGTGGACGTAAACGACGTAAATCCATATTCACGGACGACTTACGCAAACGACGTAAAATTATGGAATTTCGACGCGGGAACGGCGGCCATACTTAACATTACTATTCCATCTACTTGATGGAATAACTTTAGGCGGCCTATCTGTTACGTAAACAGCGTAAATGTACTGCGGCGGCCGGGCGTACGTTCGTGAATAGGCGTATCTACTGATTTGCATATTCTACGCCGACCCCAATGGAAGCGCCACCTAGCGGCCAGCAGAAATATTGCAACCTAAGGCCCCGTACACACGACCGAGTTTCTCGGCAGAATTCAGCCAGAAACTCGATCGGAGCTGAATTCTGCCGAGAAACCCGGCCGTGTGTAAGCTTTTGGCCGAGGAAGCCGACGAGGACCTCGGCGAGGAAATAGAGAACATGTTCTCTATTTCCTCGTTGTTCAATGGGAAATTTCAGCTCGCCGAGGTCCTCGGCGGCTTCACAAGGAACTCGACGGACAAAACGATGTGTTTTGCCCGTCGAGTTCCTCGGTCGTGTGTACGGGGCCTAAGATAGGACGGCGCAAGCTATGTTTAAGCGTATCTCTGTTTGAGAATACACTTAAACATAGGTCGGTGCAGATTCTGAGTTAGGTCGGCGTATCTACTGATACGCCGACCTAACTCTACCTGAATCTAGCTACATGTGACTGCAATGTGGTGCGGAAAAAACACAGGGATCGCTGCATTCCCTGCGCCATGTTTTTTTTAACCTAGGCTGACTTTAATGCCACTTAGAGTGCCATAGACTCTAATGTCGCATGAAAGTCGCAAGAAGGTGGCACTGCAAAGTCACACTGGAAATCACAGGATATAGGGTTCACAGCAGTGTGAGGCTGAATGTTTTCAATTTAAAAATGTTATACAGTAGGCAGAAAAAGAGTCACAGGCGCTTTGTTGACATTTGAAAAGTTTTATATTAGGCCTCATTTTCACGTTATAACATATAGCGTTGGGGGAGCATGCGTGTTCCTATACGTGTTACTACAACATGAGTCGGCTCCTTTAAGAGCCATAGCAGGCACGTGCGCCCTCTGGGAGCGATCGACCCTGGCCACCCAACGATCGTGGGCACGAGAGCCAGAACAGGGATTTGTATGTGTAAACACACAAATCCTCCTTCTGACAGGAGAGAAGAGACAGATATGCTATTCGTAGTAATTACAAACAGCAATATGTCTCCTCCTCCACTCAGTCCAATCCCCCCACAGTTAGAAACACTCATAAGGAAACACATTTAACCCCTTGATCACCCCTAGTATTAACTTCTTCCCTGCCAGTGACATTTAAATGGTAATCAGTGCATTTTTATAGCTCTGATCGCTGTCAATGGTCCCAAAAAAGTGTCAAAAGTATCATATATGTACTATATATATATATATACTACAAGCTTATTACGTTTTTTTACCAAAAATATGTAGAAGAATACATATTGGTCTAAACTGATGAAGATTTTTTTTTTTTTTTTTTTTAATTGGGGATATTTATCATAGCAAAAAATAAATGTATTTTTTTTTTTTATAATTGTTGCTTTTTTTGGTTTATAGCACAAAAAATAAAAAACATAGAGGTGATCAAATACCACCAAAAGAAAGCTCTATTTGTGAGAAAAAAGGGACTTCAATTTTGTTTGGGTACAACATCGCACGAATGCGTAATTGTCAGTTAAAGCGACACAGTGCCGTATCGCAAAAAATGGCCTGGTTTTTAAGGGGGAAATCTTTCGGGGATGAAGAGGTTAAGAGACAAACACTGGTGCCATTGACAATTGTCTGATAATACTAAGGCCCCTTTCCCACTTGGGCAGGAGGTTTGGTGGTGGTAAAGCGGCGCTATTTTTATCGTCACTTTCCCGTAGGAATTGCGGCGGTATTCAGCCTCTAGCGGTGTGGTTTTACCCCCGCTAGCGGCCGAAAAAGGGTTAATACCTCCAGCAATGCACCTCTGCAGAGGCGCATCGCCGGCGGTATAGCCGTGGTTTCCCATTGCTGTCAATGGGAAGGAGAGGTGGAGGAGCATAATGGATTTTCTAAATCATTGGCAATCTTATAACCCTTTCTATTGAGGGTTATTTTTTAGCCTGTATGGAAGGACTGATAGCCATACAATAGTTTGGGGAATTTTAGGATGCATTGCCAATACATTTCTAATATTTAAATACCTTGTTCTGTGTTTCTAAGGGGTTTTTACCTTCTTATTGGCCACTTGTCTCTTTTCTGCTCCCTGTTCTTCAACATACCTCTGTGCAAGTCCCACACCCTACCATATAGTTACAACACACATACACACACACACACCTTATTTTACTCTTTGTTATATATATATATATATATATATCTTAACCTCCCTGGCGGTATGATTCTGTCTGGAATTACGTACCAAAAGCGGTACATTTATTTTGCAAGGAAATTTGGCGTTTTATACTGTAGGCCTGTAATTTTTAGAAATAACTCACTTAAATCTGACCAAGCAAGAGTCTTGTAGGCATCCCGGGTATGATTTTTTTTTTAAAACAAAATTATAAATTATAATATAATAAATAATTATAAATAATTATAACAAATAATAATTTAATTATAATAAAAATTATTCAATAATGTAATCAACTCAAAATCACTGAAATTTGCAGTTGCAGAATTGTCGCTGTCATTATTTTATTTTTAATTTCCCCGCAAATCGCTATCGCACATTTCTGCAAGTGATTATAATTTATTATCGCTGTTTTCTAGCTGATCTAAAACCATTTTTGACATAAAGGGACACTTTTGGACAATCTACAGTTTGCAGGCAGAAATGACATTTTTTTATTATATAAAAGTACATGCAGGGCACTGGGCAGACCACTAGGGACAAGGGGTGTGTGTATTTTTTACATACAGTACTGTAATCTATAAGATTACAGTATACTGTATGTAATGTGTTTGTTTACTTTTTTGAATTTGGCGCCGTTCTCCGTCCCCGTGCGTCGTAACGTCGCAGGGAACGGAGATCGGCGTCACACGGGGACTGTGAATCGAGCGAGGAGGTCCCGCTCGCTCACACAGCGGGGTGGCATCGCTGGATCCAGGGACAAGGTGAGTAAACCAAGCCTGTGGATCCAGCGAAAGGTAAGCCCGTCCAGCCCGAGCGTGACTCGGGTTTACCGATCCTAACATGTAAAACCAACCCCGAGTCACGCTCGGGTTTACCGTCAGGGGGGTTAAAGGAGTCCTGTACTGAGACAAGTACAGAAGAAGCCATTTCTGAGCTCATTCGGAAAATACCAGCTGTCTAGTCCTGACCCTGATCAAGAATGCAGATCAGGAAATTCAGAGTGAAGCTTGTTTTCTGTTCCTGTGTTTGTCGATTTAAAAAAAAAAGTTTAGTAAACACTCAAGTTCGGCTGGCTTCTGTCGAACGGACATTACCAAAAAAGGTCTGCCAATCAGCACCCGATCAGCTCTCTTAGTCAATGGTTGGGAGCGCTGACCAACCGCAGTGTTCTGGTTGGGGGCCACCCACCCCCCTGTCAGAACACAATAGCACAGCAGGGAAGATCGCTGTCGTTTTTTTTTGTTCAGCCCTGCTGAGTTGAACGAATAAAAAAAAAACTACTAGTGTGTACGAGGCTTTAGAGCAGGGGGTCTCAAACTGGTGGACCTCCAGCTGTTGCAAAACTACAAGTCCCATCATGCCTTTGCCTGTGGGAGTCATGCTTGTAAGTACTATCAGCATTGCAATGCCTCATGGGACTTGTAGTTTTGCAACAGCTGGAGGGCTGCCAGTTTGAGGCCCCCTGCTTTAGAACTTAAAGTGGAGCTCCACTCAAAAGTGGAAGCTCCACTTGTCGACCACCCCCCCTTCCACTGCCACATTTGGCACCTTTTTGGGGGGTGTGGGTAGGTGGTTTTGACAGGTACCCGCTCCCACTTTTGGCTGAATTTCGCTGTAGTTCAGAAGTTTGGCCCCCCTCCTCCTTCCCCCTCTGTTGGGCCATTCAAAAAGCACAGTGCGCTTTGGGTATGCACAGTTGTAAACCGGCTGTGAAGCCACAAGGCTTTACTGCTGGTTTACCTTAGTCAAGATGGTGGTGCCAGTACACAATAGCCGATTAAAAAATTGGCTAGGGTAAGGACACCTCTGGATTCCTGGACAGGTGCCCTATTATTAAAAGTCAGCAGCTCCAGGATTTTTTTTTTGGGGGGGGGGGGGGGGGGGTGCTGCAGATTCTCAGACCGACCCGGACTGGTAGTATTCATATCTTTTATATCCGTTCAAAATGTACCTTTTTAAAAAAAAATTGGATTAGATCTAGATTTTTAGATCTTTATTCATTTCTGTGACCTTTGGTATGAAGGTTCACCCCTAATTCTCAGCCATACCATGATGTGCCCATGTCCTGCTATAAGATTAGAGTAGTCCTAGACTTGGACAACTTTATTCTTCTTTCAACATGAGACAACTTAGATGTGAAAAATACAGTACATACAGAGTTTTGGCTAGGCCCACTTCTTCATACATTCTAAAACTCTGTGCTCCTGTGAAGCATCCACCATATTAGTAGGAGTGCTAGCTTTTTGCCTCACTGTGTCCATGACTAGACTGACATTTAACATAGGAGTATATAGAAGGGGTGCCCGGCTTTGAAAAATCGGTGCTCCCCAGCCATAGGTAGCTCAGACAACAAACTTTGGGGCTACATGTGTGCCAAGTTCCGGGTCCAGGGAACCTACGACCGTCCAATACCGGGTCCCCAAAGTCACTGGAGAAATAACCGTTTAACATGGGAGTCTATGGAAGGGGTGCCCGGCATTGAAAAATCGGTGCTCCCTGGCCGTAGGTCGCCCGGACAAGAAACTTTGCACACTTGTAGAGGAAGAGTCAGGGGACCTACGGATGGTGGGTACTGGGTCCCCCAAAATCCAGGAGATCAGGCGCAAAAAGGTGACTCGAGTATAAGCCAAGGGGGGCATTTTCAGCACGAAAAAATGTGCTAAAAAAATCTTATACTCGAATATATACGGTACATTATTATTTTCTTTATAATTATTTATAGTTATTTATTATATTATGATTTATGATTTTGTGTTTCAAACTTTATCATACCCGGGATGTCTACTAGACTCTTGTTTGGACAGATTTAAGTGTGTTATTCTTAAGAATTACAGGCCTACAGTATAAAACGCCAAATTTCCATGCAAAATAATGGTACCGCTTTCAGCACCAGAAATCTTAAAAGAATCATACCGCCAGGGAGGTTAAGTCTCTTCCACCAGAATATATACAGTATATATCAAAAATAGCAGTCTGTGTCTTACTTGAGTTCCCCTGTGTGCCCAGCTTTCCATGCACTCTCCTAAATAAGTACTCTATACCCCATCCCCTCATTGTTCACCCCCACATTGTGCGCCTAAGCCCATTTAACTCCCTTCTCCCCTGGCCTCACTAGTAGTTGCAGAAGTTCTAGTGCGGTTGGCGGTGGTCCTGGGGAGGAGAAGAAGAGAGATCAGAGCTATCCTCAACTGCACATAGCAGTGCAATGCCACACACTCACTCACTGTACACTTCACTCTTCTCAACTCTGCCCCTCTGACCCAGAACCACCCAACCAGACCTTCTGACATAGTCTAAGAGAGAGAGGAGGGCGCATGCCCCTGACAGGACCAGAACGGGAGCATGCACAGATTGATCTCCCGCCTCTTCTCATCCTGAATAATTACACATTTTACACCCAGGGCAACTGCCTCATGTGGCCCCACCCATGCTATACCACTGCCAGGCAGCTACTCTTGTTTGTAGATTGTGCCATCAATGTAATCAGATGCAGGAATGGGCAGGATTTGCCTCTAATGATACTAATACTAGACAGATATCCACTATAACCATCTGTGCTTGACTGGATGGTGTGAGGTGTATGGATCAACATGTTTCGCCTAGACAGAAGTCTTCTTCAGGATTCACCTTGCAGTGTTTACAGAGCTTAGAACTCAAATAATAGAACATCAAATATATTTGACAAGAGTATGTTTATAGGCCAAAAGTACACTAGTCAAAGTCGATAAATGAGTCTAAGGTGTAGAGATTAAACCAAAAAAGCAATGTCGCCGCCAGAAAGGAGGTGTAAAATAGAATATAGATTAGGCTTGGATCCCATTGAATCAAGGGTCCAATGGGGGGGGGGGGGGGTGATGAGTATATCCATAATTCAAAGTACCAGGGTCCAGTGAGTAAGTAGTCTAGTTTTAGCGACGATTTACTGTTGTTCTAGTTAATCTGGTTAATAGCGCCAGTGTAGAGCTGCTGCCAAAGCACTTTGTAGATGCTTCGGCAGTGGTGCCCATTCATTTTAATGGGCAAGGTCAGTGGAGGAGTGGTGTATACACCGCTTCTCCACCGCCCCAAAGACACTGCTTGCAGGACTTTTTTAACATCCTGCCAGTGCAACAGGCTTTCACACTGGGGAGCATTGAGGGCTAAAACTCCTGAAAAACGCCTCCAGTGTGAAAGCGGTCTTAGGCCTCGTACACATGATAGGATCGCAAGAGGACAACGGTCTGAAGGACCGTTTTCATCAGTCCAAACCGATCGTGTGTAGGCCCCATAGGTTATTTAATCTTCGGTCAAAAAAATGAGAACTTGCTTTAAAATTGAACCGATGGACGCCTAACCTATAGGTCGAAACCGATCGTTAGTATGTAAAAGCATCGGTTAAAAATCAGCACGTCGTTGTGTTTTACGTCACCGCGTTCTGACACGATCGGTTTTTGAACTGATGGTGTGTACGCACGACGGACCATCAGTCAGCTTCATCGGTTAACCGATGACAACGGTCCTTCAGCCCGTTCTCATCGGATGGACTGATCTTTAGTCTTATGGATCAGCAGAAATGAATCTGAGCATGTACAGAGTAACTCCAAAGGCTCTGTCCTATCAGAAGATGGATTGGGGACAGTGGGAGAGGATCAAAGAAGACAGGATCAAACAGCCTTTTTACACAATTCAGAGGATTAACCCTTAGGTTCCACAGTGAGGATAACAATCATGCTTTACTGCATATACAGACTGATTTTACTGCGTGGGTTTAATAACAGTTTAACTTTCTGGTTATCTTTCACATGGAGCCACCATTGGACAAGTAGTACTAGTGATTTAAAAGATTGGAACAACAATTCCTTTGATATCTATGCAAATATACTGCCACACACACAGCCTGCAAAAACAGATCTCAGAAAGATGTAAAGGAAAAAGAAACATTATAGCATTGTCCTCCTAAACGTATTTATATAGACTGAGTATGCTTGTGCTGCGGTGTTCTACGACTTTCTACTGTTTGATAGTAGAGGGGCAGAGAACAAAGCCACCATGTACACATAGCCTAAGTAAGATTAGACAAACAGGAACTGAGTACCCTGGATAAGGGTTATTTGGCGTTCAGTTGACCTAACTAATATGGTTAGGTAATTCAGAGGTCAGTACAATGTTTTTAAAGGCATAGACCTAGACAGGGGACAAAAACTGACTTGACTTTGGCAAGAAGAAAACAATGTTAGTGATGTATATTTTTGTTTTTGTTTTTTGTATATGAAGGGCCAGATCCACATAGCGAATACGCCGGAGTATCTACTGATACGCCGGCGTACTTTCAAATTGCCGTATCTTTAGTTTGAATCCTCAAAGCAAGATACGATGGCTTCTTGGTTCGATCCAACAGGCATATGGCTTCGTACGCCTTCGGATCATAGGTGCAATACTTCGGCGCCCGCTGGGTGGAGTTTGCGTCGCTTTCCGAGTCGGGTATGCAAATTAGCTTTTTCCGACGATCCACGAACGTACGCGTGGCCGTCGCATTCTCTTACGTCGTCTCTAGTCGGCTATTTCCGGCGTATAGTTAAAGCTGCTATTTTGCGGCATATAGATAGACTTGCCATGTTAAAGTATGGCCGTCGTTCCCGCGTCGAAATTTGAATTATTTTTTTTGCGTAAGTCGTCCGTGAATAGGGATGGACGTAAGTCACGTCTAAGTTCTAAAAATGACGTTGTTGCAACGTCATTTCGCGCAAAGCACGGCAGTTCAATCGGCGCGGGGACGCGCTTCATTTAAATGAATCACGCCCCCTACCCGCCGATTTGAATTCCGCCGCCAGAAATACACTACGCCGCTGTAACTTACGGCGCAAAATATTCCTGGATTTGACTTAAAGCCAGGTAAGATATGGTGGCGTAGCGTATCTCTGATACGCTGCGCCTATCCAATTCTATGTGGATCTGGCCCGATGAGTCTATATCCAACAATTTTTCATTTTTTTAAATAGTTAAAAAAATGTTTTGATATATTCGACCACTGTAAGAACACATTTTTTTGGTCTTTCTCCTTCTGGATTAACATTGCTAGAATAACAATTTAAAAACAATTTTTTTTTTTTAAACGCGTGGAAAAGGACTTTAGATTCCTTTCTCAGTGACACCCAAGATATTCCTGTGAGTTGCTTACAGTTTCCTTTCTCCAGATTCCTTTTTTTTTTTTTGAAGGCGAAAACAATACATTAGACTTCCAGCAACATGCTTGGTGTTAGTATGTAGGCAGGTGTAGTCTATTTTACCCACTGTAGGTGGCGCTCTCCACAGCGGCACTGCATTTGGAGAGGAAGTCAAGAGGAACATATTTTCTCTATAGTTTCCTAAGTCACTAGGGAAGAATCCAATTGAATGCTGCCGGCCCAAGTGACTGACAGCCATCTTGGGTCATGCAGAGCCTATTTAAACCCATTGGCTCTTAGGTTTGGCACGCATTTGCGAGTTGGTAGAGTAGGGACAGGTACAGCAGTACTTATGGTAGGGAAAGGTTCCTGATGAGGAGGGAAAGCATAGGGTCTGCAACCTGTGGACTCCTGCCTGTTGAAAACAAGACGGCCAGGCTGCATTCTTCCCCTCTCTACAGAAACTGGCAGCTCGCTACATGCTGTTGGAACTGTGAGTGTTAAGAGTTGACTGCCTTCTGACCAGGTTATTTGTGAACTGTGTCTGTATTATTTCAATAGATTCGTTCATTGCACCAGGACTGGGTTTGTTATTCCGCTGCACCTACAACTAGGACAGGAAGTTGTTTTTTTTATAAACTCAACCATTTTGTGTTTGCCCCTATTTATCATGAACTGAATGCAAAGATCTATGACTTTTCTATGTACACAAAAGGCCTATTTCTCTTAAATATTGTTCACAAATCTGTCTAAATCTGTGTTAGTGAGCACTTCTCCTTTGCCGAGATAATTCATCCACCTCACAGGTGTGGCATATCCAGATGCTGATTAGACAGCATGATTATTGTACAGGTGGGCATTAGGCTGGCCACAGTAAAACGGCACTCTAAAATGTGCAGTTTTATCATTAGTGATGCCACAGATGTCGCAAGTTTTGAGCGATCATGCAATTGGCATGCTGACTGCAGGAATGTGCACCAGAGCTGTTTCCCTTGAATGTTCATTTCTCTACCATAAGTCATCTCCAAAGGCGTTTCAGAAAATCTGGTAGTACATCCAACTGGACTCACAACCAGCCACCCAAACAGCTGCTGCAACAATCGGTTTGCAACCCCAAAGAATTTCTGCACGAACTGTCAGAAACTGTCTCAGGGAAGCTCATCTGCATGCTCGTCACCCTCATTGGGGTCTCGACCTGACTGCAGTTTGTCGTCATAACCGACTTGAGTGGGAAAATGCACTTGTTTGGCTCTTTGGAGAGGTGTTCTCTTCACAAATGAAACCTGTTTTTCACTGTACAAGGCAGATGACAGACAGCATGTATGGCGTTGTATAAGTGAGCGATTTGCTGATGTCAACGTTGTAGATTGAGTCACCCTTGGTGACAGTGGGGTTATGGTATAGGCAGGCGTATGCTATGGACACCGAACACAGGTGTATTTTATTGATGGCATTTTGAATGCACAGAGATATCGTGACGACATCCTGAGGCTCAGTGTTGTGCCATTCATCCACGACCGTCACCATGTTGTAGCATGATAATGCACGGCCCCATGTTGCAAGGATCTGTACACAATTCCTGGAAGCTGAAAACATTCCAGTTCTTGCATGGCCAGTATACTCACCGGACATGTCACACATTGAGCATGTTTGGGATGCTCTGGAATCTGGTTCGGCGTATACGACAGCATGTTCCAGTTCCTACCAATACCCACTACTGGGTACAGCCATTGAAGAGGAATGGACCAACATTCCACAGGCCACAATCAACAACCTGATCAACTCTATGCGAAGGAGATGTGCTGCATTGCGTGAGGCAAATGGTGGCCACACCAGATACTGACTGTTTTTTGAGTGGCCTTTTATTGTGGCCAGCCTAAGGCCCACCTGTGCAATAATCATACTGTCTAATCAGCATCTTGATATGCCACACCTGGGAGGTGAATGGATTTTCTCGGCAAAGGAGAAGTGCTCACTAACACAGATTTAGACAGATTTGTGAACAATATTTGAGAGAAATAGCCCTTTTGTGTACATAGAAAAAGTCGTAGATCTTCAGCTCATGATAAATAGGGGCAAACACAAGAGTGTTTTGTTTATCATTTCGCTCATTGTATAACTAAATAGAATTAATACCAAATATTGAAAGACACTACCTATACACATAAATTAAATACATTTGATGGTTAGTTTTTATTTTGCCATTAAGTTATACACTGTATACCTTATACCAGGGGTCTCCAAACTTTTCAAACAAAGGGCCAGTCTGCTGTCCTTCAGACTTTAGGAGGGTCGGATTGTGGCCAGCGGGGGCAGAAAATGTGCCGGTGCATTGCCACGAAATGAGATTTGCCATAGAATGAGATGGTCCGCCTCCATCACATCCTATTGGCTCACTCCTGTCACGTGACATATTTAAACGTCAAGTATCGACGCAAAGCTGCACGGAGCTGGTGCACGGAGCTCAGTTATTATAAAGTAAACACATCATTCACCAGAGAGAAATAGTTAAACCTTCCTGCACATTCCCGGCTCAGGGCGCAAAGCAGAGGAGACAGCCGGAGCAATCAATTCTCCACATTCTAACAGCCCAGAGCTCATCGGCCGCATAGAACCGACTATAAATGAGCCCATAGATAAATGAACCGACTATAAATGAGCCCAAGCTGCGGGCGCAGGGTGTAGTTAGCGCTGGCGGGAGGCACGCTGACAGCGCTATCGGGCATTGGGATCCCGATAGCGCTGTGGATCTATCGCGCTCACGGGGAGGCATGACAGCGAGCTCCGTGCACCAGCTCCGTGCAGCTTCAGCTATCACAGGGAGAGGAGATCCTCTCCCTATGATAGCCTAGCTGAGACTGATGTTTGCGTCGATACTTGACGTTTAAATATGTCACGTGACAGGAGTGAGCCAATAGAATGTGATGGAGGCGGACCATCTCATTCCATGGCAAATATAATTTCGTGGCAATGCACCGGGCCCGGCATCAGTGAGAATAAATATGGCCTGGGGGGTTGGTGGTCAGTTGGAGGAGTAGTGTCCCATTATTAGTATTAGTAGGAGGAATAGTGCCACAAGGGCCAGATAAAGGCCAGCAAAGGGCCACATCTGTCCCTCGGGCCGCAGTTTGGAGACCCCTTCCTTATACTATAGACATGAATCTAGTTTTCTCAGTACATCAAAACTTTTAGACCTCCACTCCATATCATACTATATATAAAAATCATCAGGGCCTTGACAATTTTCATAAAAAATCTTACTTTACAATATATTATCTTTTATCATAAACAACCTACTTTTGAGCCCCATACACACTATGAGAAAATCTGAAAAAATATCTGTACGAGGCACGATCGTTTTATTTTCGTATAGTGAGACATCTGACATCCGATTCTGAATTTTTCTGAAGGGACAAATTTTTAGTTTTTACATGAACAGAACAAATTATTTTAGTTTAACTGCTAGCCGCTGCAATTATACTTCTCCAGGTTGGCTCGGCTACGTGAATTGCTGTATGTGTACGTCGGGCTTGTACATGGCGCTCTGTGGGTGCGCGCAAACCCCTTGGCCAGTGAGGAGCCAATCGGTGGGTTCGGCGGACTCGATGATCACCGGCTTCCCACAATCGTTCCCTGCAGAGACAAAACGAGGATCTGCCTGTGTAAACAAGGCAGATCTCTGTTCTGACAGGAGATCACACAGAGATTCTGTCTTTTTGCTATGCAGGAAGATGGATTTGTGTGTTGTCCCAAGCAGCCCATCCCCCATACAGTTAGAAACACATTAGCAGGGTCGGTACAAGGCAGGGGCGGAGAGGGCAAGTGCCCTGGGTGGTACCATTTTGTATAGGAGGGGGGGGGGCGCAGCCGCAGGTGAAGTTCTGCCACGTCCGCCAGTAAAGTGACCTGTGTGTCATAGCCAGCGCGGGCAGCGGCACTGTACAAATTGTGTGCCGACTGCCGAGTGCGCTCGCCACTCCTGCATCCGGGACCGTCACCTCCCGCCCCTACTCCCTTCCCTGTCTGCTTACTCCCCCTACGGAGGAGTCTCTTAGTCCCTCCCTGCCAGCGGCGTGACATCACTCCACTCACGGCCGGAGGAGAAGGGGGAGATGGAGGACTGAGAGGACTGCCCAGGGAGCTGTGTCGGCGCAGCCTGCAATGTGACTCACAGCCTGGGAGCTAGAGAGGAGGAGCCACCGACGAGGACTAGTCTCGAGGAGCCTGCCTGGCTCTAGCTGGAACCTGTGCTACAAGGACTACTGAACTTCTGTAAAGTAAGCAGATAATTAGAGCAGATAATAAAATGGCTGGATGGGGGAGGGGGGCTGACTGAGGTGAGGTTACCAGCACTTATTAATAAAAAATGGAAGATATTTTTTTTTGTGTGTGCTATTTTTTGTGTTATTTTAAATGAGCCATGCAACCTATCAATTGCAGCCTCACTGTGCCATCAAAAGCAGCCACTGTGCCATCAAACGCAGTCACTGTGCCCATCAAATGCAGCCACTGTACCAACACACGCAGCCACTGTGCCCATCAAACGCAGCCACTGTGCCAACACACGCAGCCACTGTGCCCATCAAATGCAGCCACTGTGCCCATCAAATGCAGCCAATGTGCCATCAAACGCAGCCACTGTGCCCATCAAATGCAGCCACTTTGCTCATCACACACAGCCAATGTGCCATCAAACTCAGCCACTGTGCTAACACACGCAGCCACTGTGCCCATCAAACGCAGCAACTGTGCCCATCACATGCAGCCACTGTGCCATCAATTGTCGCCACTGTGCCCATCAAACGCAGCCACTGTGCCATCAAACACAGCCACTGTAACCATCAATTGTTGCCAGTGTGCCCCATAAATTGCTGCCAGTGTGTGCCCATCAATTGCCGCCAGTGTGCCCATCAATTGCCGCCAGTGTGCTGCCAGTTTTTCCCATCAATTGCCGTCAGTTTGCCCCATCAATTGGTGCCAGTGTGCCCATCAATTTCTGCCAGTGTGCCCATCAATTGCCGCTAGTGTGCTGCCAGCTTGCCCCATCAATTGCCCGCCACTGTGTTGCCAGTGTGCCCCATCAATTGCCACCAGTGTGCTGCCAGTGTGCCCCATCAATTGCCACCAGTGTGCTGCCAGTTTGCCCCATCAAATTCCGCCAGTGTGCCCCCCCCCCCCCTGGCCCGGCACTTACCTGTCTTGGTCAAATCTATCACTTCAGCCAATCAGGTGACCGGTAACCAGACCTGGTGCACTTGATTGGCTGAGAGGTGGGTCAGTGTTAGAGAAGCGATTCCCTAACACAGCACCCCGTAAGCAGAGAACGCACAGCAGTGCGCCCGCTGCTTAACAATTTGGAAGCCTATTAGAGCCCACAGGCTCTAATCAGGAAGCCTATTAGAGCCTATGGATCTAATCAGGCACTTCCAAATACACCTCCACTGCTGTAATTCAGATGCCTGGGGCTCGACAAGGGGCCGGACACCTAAATAGTGGGCGGCAGCGGCGACAATAGATAGATTTTCATGAATCTATCTATTGTTGATTGACAGGTGCAGGAGAGCTGGGGCAACGCATCAGTGTCTGTGGCTTTCAAAGTCCCACTCAAGGGGGAACAGTCCTTTGTTCTATTGCTTTAAGTATATTCTTGTTTTAACTACTAGCCGACCGCGCACCGTCATTATACGGCGGCAGGTCGGCTCTCCTGGGCGAGAGCCCGTAGCTATACGTCCGCTCTTCGAGCGGCCACTAGGGGCGCGTGCGCGCGCCCCGCGCTCGCCCCTGACTCCCGTGCGTGTGCCCGGCGGGCTCGATCGCCGCCGGGCACCCGCGATTGCTCGTTACAGAGCGGGGACCAGGTGCTGTGTGTGTAAACACACAGCTCTCGGTCCTGTCAGCAGGGGAAATGCTGATCTTCTGTTCATACAATGTATGAACAGAGGATCAGTGTTTCCCCTAGTGAGGCCACCCCCCCCCCCCACAGTAAGATAACACACAGGGACATACTTAACCCCTTCCCCGCCCCCTAGTGTTAACCCCTTCACTGCCAGTGGCATTTTTATAGTAATCCAATGCATTTTTATAGCACTGATCGCTATAAAAATGCCAATGGTCCCAAAAATGTGTCAAAAGTGTCCGAAGTGTCCGCCATAATGTCGCAGTACCGAAAAAAAATCGCTGATCGCCGCCATTACTAGCAAAAAAAATATATTAATAAAAATGCCATAAAAATACCCCCTATTTTGTAAACGCTATAACTTTTGCGCAAACCAATCAATAAACGCTTATTGCGATTTTTTTTACGAAAAATATGTAGAAGAATATGTATCGGCCTAAACTGAGGAAAAAAAATGTTTTTTATATATTTTTGGGGGATATTTATTACAGCAAAAAGTAAAAAAATATTCATTTTTTTCAAAATTGTCGCTGTATTTTTGTTTATAGCGCAAAAAATAAAAACCGCAGAGGTGATCAAATACCACTAAAAGAAAGCTCTATTTGTGGGAAAAAAGGACGCCAATTTTGTTTGGGAGCCACGTCGCACGACCGTGCAATTGTCAGTTAAATCGGCGCAGTCCCGAATCGCAAAAAGTGCTCTGGTCTTTGGGCAGCAATATGGTCTGGGGGTTAAGTAGTTAAAACAACATTGATTCTTTCTTAAAAATGGCCTGGGCACCAAATGGCCTTGTCCCAGTACTGGTCATTAGTACAATGTCGGTGCATATTTTTAGCACTGATCACTATAATAATGTCACTGGTTCCCAAAAAAGTGTCAAAAATTTCAATTACGTGTCCGATCTGTCCACCGCAATGTCGCAGTCTCACTAAAAATCACAAAAAAAACAACAAATGCCATAAATTTATCCCCTATATTGTAGACGCTATAACTTTTGCGCAAACCAATCAATAAAAGCTTATTGTGTTTTGTTTTACTAAAAATATGTAGCAGAATACATATTGGTCTAAATTGATGAAAAAATGTGAACAAAAAAAAAAAAAAAGTTATTGGGTATGTGTTATAACAGAAAGTAAAAAATAGTGTGTTTTTTTTAATTGTCTGTTTTTTTTTTTTATAGTAAAAAAAATTAAAGAGTGTGATCAAATACCACCAAAAGAAATCTCATATTTGTGGGGGAAAAGGATATACATTTTATTTGGGCACAGTGCAATTGTTAGTTCAAGTAACGTAGTGCCCTAATCGCGAACAATATTGCCTGGTCATTAAGGGGGTAAATCCTTCCGGGGCTGAAGTGGTTATTGTGTACCGCTTTTATACGATTTTCATACAACAAATATCAAATATGAAACACTGCGCATTATCAGAAACAACAAAAAAAGAAAAGGCCCTTGCCGTATGAGAATTGGTACATTATTTCTATCCTCATTCCTGACTTGCTGTGAAACATTGAGGAGAATCGGCGACCATTTTTTTAAAGTGTGTACCCCACTTTAGAGCAAACAGTCCTATTGTTTATATTGATTGGCATACAACTTTTAGGCAAAGGCAAAGAAGCTGTTAAAATTGGTTTCATATTTAATATAATAAAAAACTTGTCAGGGGGGCTAACAACTGCTCTTAATTTTTTTGTTAGTTTTTTTATAAATTAGGATTTTCCTTGCTGTAGTGTTATGTAAGTCTAGAAACAGCAGTAGCTGTGTTTGTTGTAATCATTTTCAGTCACGTTTTTGACATGCTTTTCAAACCAGTCATATCTGTGAATTTCTATTTTTAGGTTTGCTTTGTTCTTGCAACATATTGCATACATTCTGTATTCCAGGCATCTATAAAAAAAACAAAAAACTGTGCACGTACTGTATGTATTCAATAAAAAAATAAACATTAAAGTATATGTCAATCCAAAACCTAGTTTTCAGTATGTTTGTCATCATCCCTAAGAGCCCTGTCACACTGGAAACGCCTATAGCGGAGCGTTAAAATAGCGGTAAAACACTGCTATTTTACAGAGTTTTTACCGTGATTTTACCACGTTTTAACCGCGTTTTACCGTGAATTTACTGTGTTTCATGTTACGATCGGTATATCTCAATTTGAGAATACACTTAAATTTAGGACGGCGCAGATTCAGAGTTACGACGACGTATCTACTGATACGCAGGCGTAACTCTCTCTGAATCTGGCTAACTGTCTATATCGGTACCAAGATAGTCCATATTTCGCCATCTATGGGTGACCAGCAATGGGGGACTGCTCTCCATTCTCAATCACCTTATCTGCTGTCTTCAGCTCTATATTCTGTTTAGAAAGAAATAGTCCTGGTAAGGCTACTTTCACACTGGGGCTGTAGCGGTAAAGCGCCGCTAGTTTTACCGGTGCTTTACTGCTGTTATAGTGGTGCTTTTCGGCCGCTAGCATGGTTTTAACTGTGTCCAAACAAAGGGTTAAAAGCACCTGAAAAGCGCAGCTGTAAACGGACTACAAGGGTCTGCAGCAGCATATACCAAGGGCGGTATTGGCAGGACTATAGACTTGGTGATTGGGGTAATGAGCGTGTATCGCAATAAACGATCGTATTAGGTTGTCACCCTAAGGGCTCTTTCACACGGGAGGCTGCCAGTTTTTTAGGCGGACCTGAACGGCGCTCCGTGCTCCTCTATGGAGCCACGGATGTCAGCGGTGACATACCTGCTCCAGTGTGATCCGCCAAAGTGTAACGGAGGAAAAACCTACTTTTCCATCCGTCTGGCGGATCGGATCAGGTGAATACGGACGTAGTGAAGAGCGGAGAAAAGACAGGGCGGTCCCTGCACAGTGTGCGGGGACCGCCCTGTCATCCGCCGGCTCAGCGGGCATCAACGGAGCGATCCCTGCTGAGCAAGCAGGGGTTCACGGGGCGGATCATTACTGATCCGCCCCCGTGTGAAAGGGGCCTTAGCGTACATATATGGGTTGTATCCTCTCATAGTATAGAGATCTGTCATACCATGCTGATCCCATAAATATACTTTTCATACACACCAGTGGCGGCTGGTGCTCAACATTTTTTGGGGGGCGCAAACAAATGAAAAAAAAAAAAAATTGCCGCCTCACTGTGCCCATCAAACGCAGCCACTGTGCCCATCAAATGCAGCCACTGTGGCCATCAAACGCAGCCACTGTGGCCATCAAACGCAGCCACTGTGCCCATCAAACGCAGCCACTGTGCCCATCAAACACAGTCACTGTGCCCATCAAATACAGCCACTGTGCCCATCAAATGCAACCACTGTGCCATAAATTGTCACCACTGTGCCATGCGATCAATTGTCACCACTGTGACATCAATTATCGCCACTGTGCCATGCCATCAATTGTCGCCACTGTGCCCATCAATTGTGGCCACTGTGCCCATCAATTATAGCCACTGTGCCCTGTAAAATTTTGCCACTGTGCCCTGTAAATGCCCCCTGCCCATCCGGCACTTACCTTTCTGGGGTCAGCCATCCTGCTTCCACCGTCCCTCGATGTCTTCTCCCGCCCTCGATGACGCTTCAGCCAATCAGGTTACCGGTGAACCTGAATGGCTGAGACGCCTGTCAGTGTTATCCAGGGAACGCACCCCCGTGCGACCTGGGGATAACTATTTGAGAAGCCGAGTACAGCCTGAGGGCTGTAATCAGAAAGCCTATCAGAGCCGCTAGCTCTGATAGGCACTTCAAAAGCCGACCAGCTGCCGTTATTCAGATGGCCGGTGCTCACCAGGGGGCCGGCCATCTGAATAGTGGGCGGCAGCAACAATACATAGATTCATGCAATGCATGAATCTATGTATTGTATTTCAGTGACGGTGCAGGAGAGAGTGGGGGCGGCGTTCCTGCACCCTCTATGGACGCACCGCCCCTAATACACACTAACATTCACTCCCTTTTGGTTCAGCCTGCTAAACACGGATGTAAGATAAAACTCGGCAGCTGATTGGCCTTCACAGGAAGATGGTGTTAATGAGAGATCTGTAACCGACCATCTACCAAAAAAATGTAATAGTCTGAATCCTTCCCCAGCTCCAGCTGAGCAAAGGGGGTCTGTGGAAGTATTTTGTACTTGCTGAAAACCAGGAGATTACTTAGCAGTGCCCCAAAGAAAACATGAAATATTCTCTCCTGTTCCCTGCTGAACTGACAAAAAAAAAAGGATTGTAGGGCTCATTTAAACATGTGGTGCCCTCTGAACAGCAATCCACAGTCAGGTCGTTCATCAGAGGGCATTTGACAGGTGGTAAGGTGTTATATTGCCTCCTAACCACCTGTTTAACCACATCAATACCGGGCACTTTCGCCCACTTCCTTCCGAGACCAATTTTCCGCTTTCAGCGCTCTTGCACTTATATTGACAATTGCGCGGTCATGCATCGCTGTACCCAAATGAAATTTTTGTTCACACAAATAGATCTTTCTTTTGGTGGTATTTATTCACAACTCCTTTTTTTATTTCTTGCGATATAAATGAGAAAAAAGTGGAAATTTGAAAAAAAAAAACGAATTTTGTCACAAATTTAAGCCAAAATGTATTCTACTACTTGTTTTTGGTAAAAAAATTAAATAAAATCCTGTTAAGTGTATAATAGTTGGTTTGTGTGATCACAGACTTATGTATGAAGATGATCATGTACAGATGTGCGCAGGTGATCACGGACATATGTGTGCAAATGATCATTGGGACATGTGATTTTACTGTTACATATGTGGGGGACGGGTGTTTTTCGTGTAGCCTTGTACCCAAAGAAAATTTTGATCATTTTTTTCCCACACAAATAGAGCTTTCTTTTGGTGGTATTTGATCACCTCAGCGGTTTTTATTTTTTGCGCTATGAACAAAACTAAGAGCGGCAATTTTGAAAAAAATGCAATATTTTTTACTTTTGTGCTCCTAAAGCTGGCAATAGACAGTTCCAATCTCTGCCAGTTCAGCAGGGACTAGCCAAGATTCTAACCATGTATGGGCAGGCTGATTACGGGCTGAGTACAACCAGCCCCTCGGATTTTTCATCGATTTATTGCCAGCCAGTGGGTCGGGATGAGTGGCAGGCAATCAGCATTTTTATACAAAGGCCGACAATAGTCACCCGTGTGTCCCTGTCATATCGAGTTTATTCATTGTCCCTGGCACAAGAGTTTTGAACTTTTCTCTCTATAATTTGATGTTGTATAAGGAAAAATATGTGAAATGTAGGTGAAGGTGCTAAATCTAATTCCTCTCTTTTTTATTGAAGATGTATGCAGTATTTACTACAGATAAGGCTCACATGGCAGGCCTGTCGACCATCACATTGAGAAGCTGCCAAAAAGTGATGTTAAAATGAAGACTCCACCAGAGTGCGACCTAGACATTGGCACTCCACCAGAGTGCGACCCAGACATGGCCACTCATCCAGAGTGCGACCTAGACATGGCCACTCCACCAGAGTGCGACCTAGATATGGCCACTCCACCAGAGTGCGACCTAGACATGGCCACTCCACCAGAGTGTGACCTAGAAATGGCCACGCCGCCAGAGTGTGACCTAGAAATGGCCACCCCGCCAGAGTGTGACCTAGACATTGCCACTCCACCAGAGTGTGACCTAGACATTGCCACTCCACTAGAGTGCGACCTAGACATGGCCACTCCACCAGAGTGCGACCTAGACATGGTCACTCCACCAGAGTGTGACCTAGACATGGTCACTCCACCAGAGTGCGATCTAGACATGGCCACTCCACCAGAGTGCGACCTAGACATGGCCACTCCACCAGAGTGTGACCTAGACATTGCTACTCCACCAGAGTGCACCCTTGACATGGCCACTCCACCAGAGTGCGACCTAGACATTGCCACTCCACCAGAGTGCGAACTAGACATGGCCACTCCACCAGAATGCGACCTAGATGTGGCCACTCCACCAGAGTGCAACCTAGACATGGCCACTCCACCAGAGTGCGACCTAGACATTGCCACTCCACCAGAGTGCAACCTTGACATGGCCACTCCACCAGAGTGCGACCTAGACATGGCCACTCCACCAGAGTGCGACCTAGACATTGCCACTCCACCAGAGTGCGACCTAGAAATGGCAAACCCCACCAGAGTGTGACCTAGACATGGCCACTCCACCAGAGTGCGACCTAGACATGGCCACTCCACCAGAGTGCGACCTAGACATTGCCACTCCACCAGAGTGTGACCTAGAAATGGCCACTCTACCAGAGTGTGACCTAGACATTGCCACTCCACCAGAGTGCGACCTAGACATTACCACTCCACCAGAGTGCGACCTAGATATTGCCACTCCATCAGAGTGTGACCTAGACATGGCCACTCCACCAGAGTGCGACTTAGGCCTCGTACACACGGCCGAGGAACTCGACGTGCCAAACACATCGAGTTCCTCGGCCAGTTCAGCCCTGAAGCCGCCGAGGAGCTCGGCGGGACGAGAGCTCCCATAGAACAACGAGGAAATAGAGAACATGTTCTCTATTTCCTCGCCGAGGTCCTCGTCGGCTTCCTTGGCCGAAAGTGTACACACGGCCGGGTTTCTCGGCAGAATTCAGCCAGAAACTCGGTCGGAAGTTGAATTCTGCCGAGGAAACTGGTCGTGTGTACGGGGCCTCAGACATGGCCACTCCACCAGAGTGCGACCTAGAAATGGCCACTCCACCAGAGTGCAACCTAGAAATGGCCACTCCACCAGAGTGTGACCTAGAAATGGCCACTCCACCAGAGTGCGACCTTGACATGGCCACCTCACCAGAGTGCGACTTCCACAAGGAGACTCCACCAGAAGAACCCTTGATCATCACAGAACCAGACAAAAGAAAAAGAACCAGAAAAAGAAACAAAAATAGAAAAAATAAAAGACAGTATAAGTGTGACCTAGACATGGCCACTCCACCAGAGTGCGACCTAGACATGGTCACTCCACCAGAGTGCGACCTAGACATGGTCACTCCACCAGAGTGCGACCTAGACATGGGCACTTCACCAGCGTGCGACTTCCACGAGGAGAATCCACCAGAGTGTGGCCTAGACATGGCCACTCCACCAGAGTGCGACTTCCACAAGGAGACTTCACCTGCGTGGAGATTCCACCAGCGTGCGACTTCCACGAGGAGACTCCACCAGAGTGGGACTTCAACAAGGAGACTCCACCAGATTGGGGCCTCCACAAAAAGAAACGTCATGTTCGCTTTATGCTTACTCCATCAGTACGCCTGTTTGATCCTCCAGAAATGGACGATAAAACTGATACTCAGCAAAAACATAGTCGTCGCTTTCAGAAATACCTTGACTCGAGGATTCCACTAAAACGTTGTGATCGATCTACGCTTCTTCTTCCAGAAAGCAACGTTGACACTGAGACTCCACAAAAAAGTGGCGTTTGCTGTCAGAAAGCAAAAAAGAAAGAAATTTCAAACCCAGAAGTGTCATCAGCCTCAGGACAAAAGAAAAAGAACCAGAAAAAGAATCAAAAATACAAAAAATAAAAGACAGTATGACTTTTTTCTTTTCCTGCAGGCGTGTGTTGGACTGGCTGTGAGGGGAGGTATAAGGCCGGAAACTTTTATTTTCCTGCAGGAGTGTGTTGGACCGATTGTGAGTAGGGATGAGCTGCGAGGTCGGTCGAACTCATGTTCGACTCGAACATTGCCTGTTCGCCGAACAGCGAACCCTCCTGAACCGTACCAGGCCACATGCCCTAACATTGGCAGGATGCTTTGGGGGTCTGTGGTTCCCTCAAAGCACCATGTCCCCATGTTGATGGGGAGAAGGGCCTCATCCCCACAACCCTTGCCAGGTGGTTGTGGGGGTCTGCGGGCGGGGGGCTTATCAGAATCTGGAAGACCCCTTAAACAAAGGGGACCCCCAGATCCCACCCCCCCTATGTGAATTGGTAATGGGGTACATTGTACCTCTACCATTTAGCAAAGAAAGTGTAACAATTGTAAAAAAAAAACACAGACACCGTTGGGAAAGTCCTTTATTTGACGTGGGGTTCCCCTTAATATCCACACCAGAGCTGAAGGGCATGGTAATTGAATTTGGAGGGACCCCCACGCATTTTTTTTTTAAGAATTACTTTTCTCTGTATTGCCGGGAGCCGACAATTTATTATGGCCACGAGTGATTTTAGCTGCGAGTGATTTTAAATGACTTTTTTTCCTTCAGAAATGACACTTTGTGCAGAGACGGTTCTAAGCACAGGAGATGAGCGCTACTTTACAGGCATACTGTACGCTCCCCCTACGTACGAAATTTAAAGGAATGTTTCAATTTTATTGTTTTACTTTAAGCATTATTAAAATCACTGCTCCCGAAAAACCGGCCGTTTTTAAAACTTTTTTTGCATTGATACATGTCGCCTGGGGCAGGACCCAGGTCCCCAAACACTTTTTAGGACAATAACTTGCATATTAGCCTTTAAAATTAGCACTTTAGATTTCAAACGTTCGAGTCGCATAGACTTTAACGGGGTTCTAAAGTTCACACAAACTTTTGGTCTGTTCGCAGGTCCTGGTGCGAACCGAACAGGAGGAGGGGGTGTTCGGCTCATCCCTAATTGTAGGGGAGGTTGGAGGCCAGTAGACTTTTTCTTTTCTGCAGGTGTGTGTTGGACCGGCTGTGAGGGGAGGTTGGAGGCCGGTATACTTTTTTCTTTTCTGCAGGCATGTGTTTGACCATCTGTGAGCAGAAGTTAGATGCCAGTAGACTTTTTTTATGCAGGCATGTGCTGGATCGGCTGTGAGGGGAGGATGGAGACTGGTAGACTAGTAGCCTTTTTGTGCAGGCATGTGTTGGACCAGTTATGAGGGGAGGTTGAAGACCGGCACCTTTTTTCAGGCAGGTATTGGACCAGCTATATGGGAAGGTTTTAGGCCAGTAGGAGGCCAAGGGGTGTTTGAACTGGGTGAGGGACCCTCCGTTACATCGCTGGCCTGGGCTGTACACCCAAAGGGACAAGGGCAGACTCAGAGCATTGTAACCCCCCTTTACATTGTAACCCCCCTGTACACTGTAACCCCCCTGTACATTGTAACTCCCCTGTACATTGTAACCCCCCTGTACATTACAGTTACATTGCTGGCCTGGGCTGTACACCGAGAGAAACAAGGGCAGACTCAGAGCAGAGTAAACTGAACGAGCGGCGCTGTGTGTTCAGTGGAGAGGGGAGGGGCCGATCCGTGCAGCTAACCTGGCTTCAGAATTGTAAAGAGAGAAGCCGATTCATTGGCTGCACGGATTGAGCCTCCTCCCCTCTCTACTGAACACAAGGGGGAGAGATCTCTCTGCGGCGCCGGTGGCCATTTTTTTGGAGCCAGCTGCTGCAGAGCCTAACATTCCCGATTTCCCTGGACAAAAAGGCAAAATCCAGAATTGTGACGGCATCCGATCGGGACGAGGGTCCCAAAATCTGGATTGTCCCAGGAAAATCGGGACTGTTGGCAACTATGGAAGTCTGAAAAAATCCAGGCCTAAAGAGGCCTGGGATTGTACCTGGGGAAAATTATCTGTTACCTAAAGTTGGGTACAGATGGGATGGGACCAGGGAAAGTTTGTATTTTTAGAGTGCCCTGGCAGAACAAGAGATTGTGGGGCTGAGCAGAGGATGGGCTTTCAAGGATGCGAGGGAAGAAGAATGTGAGGGAAGTTGAAGAAGTTGACAGGTCCTGATTTAAGAGGAGCCAGTCCTTTTTTCAGGCATGTTTTGGAACTTTTTCTGCTAAAATGGAAGGTGATTTCACATATGATTGCAAATATATGCAACCAATATCTCAGTTTTTTTTATGAATTTGTTGAACTAGTTTAGCCTCTCAAAGAATTTCTTGCTATGTATGTCTCCATTTGGATTTTGTTTTTAGAGTAGAGTTAGGGACCGTACTGTGCAGAGGAGCCTTGACGTGGCAGTGAGGCTTCATATGTATTTGCAAATGTATCCAATGTAAACCAAACACAAACTGTTCAAACAATGTAAAGTTTTTCTTTATTTTGCTGACTGGCTGGTAAGTGTTTTCTGTGTATTGTATTGTTCTGTGAACTGCCAAGCTTAAAGCGGAGGTCCAGCTGTAAAAAAAATTTAAAAAATGTAAAGGTTTTTTTTTTTAGCCTTTTTGTCTATTTTTCTTTTTTTTTAAGGGTGGACCTCCGCTTTAACACTGAATTACACGTTATTGCAATACGTTATCACATGTTACATGCTTGTGTGTTGCAGTGCCATTCATTGTCAATAGTTTCTAGCATATTGACCAAGCGTACTTCCAACATATACAGTGCCTTGAAAAGGTATACCTCTTGAAATTTTCCACATTTTGTCATGTTACAACCAAAAACGTAAATGTATTTTATTGGGATTTTATGTGATAGACCAACTCAAAGTTGTAAAGTGGAAGGAAAATGATAAATGGTTTTCATTTTTTTTTTACAAATAAATATGTGAAAAGTGTGGCGTTCATTTCTATTCAGCTCCCCTGAGTTAAAACTTTGTAGAACCACCTTTCACTGCAATTATAGCTGTAATTCTTTTTGGGGATGTCTCTACCAGCTTTGCACATCTAGAGAGTGAAATTTTTGCCCATTCATCTTTGCAAAATAGCTCAAGCTCTGTCAGATTGGACGGAGAGAATCTGAACAGCAATTTTCAAGTCTTGCCACAGATTCTCAATTGAATTTAAGTCTGGATTTTGACTGGGCCATTCTAACACATGAATATGCTTTGATCTAAACTATTTCATTGTAGCTCTGGCTGTATGTTTAGGTTCGTTGTCCTGCTGGAAGGTAAACCTCCGCCCCAGTCTCAAGTCTTTTGCAAACTGTAACAGGTTTTCTTCTAAGATTGCCCTGTATTTGGCTCCATCCATCTTCCCATTAACTTTGACCAGCTTCCCTGCTGATTAAAAAGCATTCCCACAATATGATGCTGCCGCCACCATGTTTCACAGTGGGGATGGTGTGTTCAGGGCGATGTGCAATGTAATTTTCCGCCACACATAGGCCCAGAAGACGGCGTATCTCCAGATACGCCGTCGTATCTTTGCGTTGCGCGGTCTTATCTATGCGCCTGATTCTTAGAATCAGTTACGCATAGATTTCCCGTAGATCCGACTGGCGTAACTGTGTTACACCGTCGGATCGTAACTGCATATTTACGCTGGCCGCTAGGTTAGCGCTTCCATCAAATTCCGCGTTTAGTTTGCAAATTAGCTAGATACGCGAATTCTCGAACGTACGCCCGGCCGACGCAGTAAAGTTACGCCATTTACGTTAGGCTTTTCCCGGCGTATAGTTGCCCCTGCTATATGGTGGCATAAGTGTGGCGTAACAATGTTAAGTATGGCCGTCGTTCCCGCTTTGAAATTTGAAAAAGTTAAGTCGTTTGCGTAAGTCGTCCGTGAATGGGGCTGGACGTCATTTACGTTCACGTCAAAACCAATGACGTCCTTGCGGCGTACTTTGGAGCAATGCACACTGGGAAATTCCACGTCCGTACATAAAACACGCCCCCCTGATCCAAATTTGAATTAGACGGGCTTACGCCGGCCGATTTACGCTACGCCGCCGCAACTTACGGAGCAAGTGCTTTGAGAATACAGCACTTGCCCGTGTAAGTTGCGGAGGCGTAACGTAAATCAGATACGTTACGCCCGCACAATTTTACGCGGATGTGCAAGAATCTGGCCCATAGAGTTTTGCTTTTAGGCCAAAACGTTCAATTGTGGTCTCATCTGACTAGAGCACCTTCTTCCACATGTTTGCTGTGTCCCCCACAAGGCAAATGGGACTTCTTATGGCTTTCTTTTAACAATGGCTTTCTTCTTGCCACTCTTCCATAAAGGCCAGATTTGTGCAGTGCAAAACTAATAGTTGTCCTGTGGACAGATTTTCCCACCTGAGCTGTGGATCTCTGCAGCTCCTCCAGAGTTACCATGGGCTGCTTATCTGATTAATGCTCTCCTTGCGTGGCCTGTCAGTTTAGGTGGACGGTCATGTCTTGGTAGGTTTGCAGTTGTGACATACTCTTTCCATTTTTGGATGGTGAATTGAACAGTGCTCTGTGAGATGTTCAAAGCTTGGGATATTTTTTTATAACCTAACCCTGCTATAACCACTTTAGGCCAGAGGATTTGGCTGCCCAATGACCGTACCATTTTTTGCGATTCGGCAGTGTATCGCTTTAGTTGACAATTGTGCGACGTGGCTCCCAAACAAAATTGATGTCCTTTTTTTCCCCCCACAAATAGAACTTTCTTTTGGTGGTATTTGATCTCCTCTGCGTTTTTTTTTGCGCTATAAACAAAAATAGAGCGACAATTTTGAAAAAAAATAAAACAATATTTTTTACTTTTTGCTATAATAAATATCCCCCAAAAAATATATATATTTAATACTAAATGCCAAATGGGGTTAATACTAGGTGCCAATCAGGCCTGCTACAGTGCACACGTGCTAACAAGGAACATATAACTTAGAGGATGAGAGAGCAGAGTGACCAAGGAGATGACTTGTCATTGTACTCCTTTGTATTGTCCAAACAGCAGACTGAGGATGTGTTCTTGACATATTTTTTGATGCTGAGGTGGAATGTCTGGCTGAAACCTTTGGCAATTAAACCACATATGTTGTGAGACACAGGCTGACAGGATTGTGGATGTTTTGTTATGTGTCACCTGGTTTTCTTCCTTACATCTAGTCAGGGCCATCTTTAATGTTGCTTGGACCCTGGGCAAACATTTTCTTGGGCCCCCCCCCCCCCATGCAATTTTGTTCTCTATCTGCTCTGAGACATACAATAAATATCAGCTAGACTTAAAATCATTTTACTGTATCAGATCAGGCAGTGATTGCGATTGGTTGCCAGAGGTTACAGCATAACATTACCACTTGTACACATGATCGGATATCTGATGGAATCTAATCCAATTAATTTTTTCGTCGGATATCCGATGAAGCTGACTTTCATCAGTCTGTCTTTCCTAAACACCATTAGTCAAAAATTCGACCGTGCCAAAACGCGGTGATGTAAAACACTGCGACGTGCTGAGAAAAATTAAGTTCAATGCTTCCGAGCATGCGTCGACTTGATTTTGAGCAAGAAAAAGACTCCATTTCTTGGCCCACTTTTTACTGTACTTGGTAACCAGATCGAAAATATTTGTCTTATATATGCCACCCGTGACCAGGCGTGCACAGGAACTTCTGCATAAGCAGAGAAAAATAGGTGGAATGCACACCTGGTCACAGACAGGCGGCATCCACCTTACTAGATGTAATAGTGGACCATTTTGCTTGATGCCTATGGAAGTTGTAGCTCCTTTTTAACTACGTTTAATAAACATACTAAGAGGTTTTACACTATGAGAGCTTCCTCTTTGTTTTTATTACCACTTTCACCACACTCCTTGCCTATTGGAATCCATTGGAGAAACATGAGGATTACACTAAGGAGGCTTTAGGGATCTGTGCCACCACGAGAAGATCGAGACAGGTCCCCCAAAGACCTAAAAGCGTTGATGACTTCCCCTGCTGGGGGTCACTGGCATCTGGTGAGTGCAGTGGATGAAGAACAAGGTGGATTATTCACCACACAGTGTGTTTTAGGAATGGGTGTTCAAGCACTTAAGTTTTCACATTTATATGAACATTTGCACTTTTTCACTTTAAGGACTATTTTATTATTTTTATTATTTTTTGTTAAGTTACTTTTATATTCACCATATTCACATAATAGTTTGATTTATTGTTATATTTGATATATATATTTTATATACCGTATTTATCGGCGTATAACGCGCACTTTTTTCCCCTGAAATTCAGGGCAAAATCGTGGGTGCGCGATATATGCCTATACCCGCTTCCCGCGCCGAGTTTGAACTACTGCCCCGGCATATACCGAGCGCAGTACACTCATGTATAGTCGGGCAGGCTCGGCTCCTCTCGCAGTCACGTTCTGGACGTACAGGACGCACAGGACGTGACCGCGAGAGGAGACGAGCCTGCCCGACTATACACGAGTGTACTGCGCTCGGTATATGCCGGCGCAGTAGTTCAAACTCAGCGCGGGAAGCGGAGATCGAGCGGGGAGGACACCGCAGGAGGACGCCGGACCCGACGAGGACACCACCGAAACCGCAGACGGACGCCGGACCCGGCGAGGCCGCCGATGGACGCCGAGCAAGACACCAAAACTGTAAGTACTAAAATCTTTTTTTCACAGGAATGCGGGTCCACTTTAGGGGTGCGCGCTATATGCCGGAGCGCGCAATACCCCGATAAATACGGTATATATATATATATATATTTGATATATTTGAGATATATATATATTTGATATATTTCCAAAAAGTTTGTGCTCATTATTGCAGGCGCTGTCTAGGGATACTATTTTATATGTTTGTTCTATGCTATGGACCTAATGTACAAAGTTCTCCTTGGAAAACTGTGTTCCATTTGCCTCTCAGGGGACCAGGAAGGAATTATTTCCCCTGCTGTAGCAAATTGGATCATGCTTTGCTGTTTTTTTTTTTTTTTTTGCCTTCCTCTGGATCAACTGTGGGTATATGATTATGTATATGAGATTGTATTTTTTTTATTTTTTTTTGGTTGAACTGGATGGACATGTCTTTTTTCAACCTGACTATGTAACTATGTGTTTGTTTGCTGCCTTGCTGAATACAAGTTCAAGACAAACCTGCTTGGCCTGCTCCTTGCTGACCCTTTCTCGTCCATGGTTTACAGCTGCTAATACCAGTTGAGCATATCCCCCTTACAACTTGATGCTCAAATGTGGGCAGCTTGTTAGAGAGACAGACACTTATTGCTGAATAAAATGAAGGAGCTTGTAAAACAGCTTATATTGGCAAATGCTAACCTACAAGGGGCAAACCGCTTAACTGTACAACAGGTGCAACAGCTAACTCTAGTCCACTGACCTCCTTTGAAGAACATAAGCAAATAGCAGCAGCAGATACAGGCCCTATTAGAGAGACAAATGGTGGTGCAGGGGCCAACTTCTACACCTTGACAGGTGGTGCAGAGCACATTACGGAAATAGTCCCTGGAGGATGATGTTGAAGCCTACCTCAGCCTCTAGAGAGTTTCTGAACATAAAAAGCGCAGTGGACTGATGGGCTAGCACTCTTTTTAACAGGAGAGCCCCAAAAGATCTACTTTCACTTACAACCTCAAGATGCCAAGGAGTTTCCTAAAATCCTACCCAGGCACAGAATGACCGAGGCTTTATGAGCACAGAATGTGAATATTACCCCAAGGTCCCAAATGTATGTTTTTTTTCCTACCTTGCAAACAAGTGGTTGCAACTGAAGGTACTTAAGCCTGCTCAATTTGTAGAGTAAATGGTCTGCGAGTGTTACATCAAGGTCTTGCCTGTTAAGATACAGCACATTAGGCATACAGGGGTTGCTGTTCTAAAACTTGAGAGTAAAAAATCTGGTTCAGCTTCTAACGTCAGCTTGTTCAATTAAACTTTGACAAAAAATAACCTATAGCCCAGGTTCACACTGAGTTCGAACTCGCACAATTTCACTCCCGCTTGTCAGTCCTGATTTCAGCTGTGATTTTAGAGACATCTAGGCAGATACGGCATTGCACTGATTAGGGCGGTGCCATTGCTGGCAAATGCCGCCAATTTGACATGCGGTTTGACATGTCAAATCGCATGTCAAATCATACCAATGTAAACCAGGGTGGAAGCTGAATGGTTTCTATGCAGAGCTGCACCAGGTTTTGCATTCTCCAGTTTTAGTAAATCAACCCCACAGACTCCAAGAATGTGGATGAACCAGTGTCCCTTGCAGAGCATCATACTTGTAGCAAGGGCTATCTCCAGGATCTGCTCTCCAAGCCAGTAACCCCTGAAAACAGGAAAATATCAGTCTCAGATAAGACCATTCCTTTTTGTAACCACTTGAGATCTGCGCTATGGTCGAAAGATGTCCACAGCGCGGCTCTCAAGTGCCGGGTGGACGTCCTGTTGTTGTTCCCTGTGCGCGTCGCTGGGGGCGCGCAGCGGGGAAACAACGTGCCCGGCGCATCGCTCGGGAGCCGATGCGAGTGCCTGGCGGGCGCGATGTCCGCCAGACACCCGCGATCGTCGGTGACACAGCAGGACGTGGAGCTCTGTGTGTAAACACAGAGCTCCATGTGCTGTCAGGGAGAGAGGAGACCGATCTGTGTCCCTTTACATAGGGACACAGCATCGGTCACCTCCCCCAGTCAGTCCCCTCCCCCCACACAGTAAGAACACAATGAGGGAATACATTTAACCCCTTCCTCACCCCCTAGTGTTAACCCCTTCACTGCCAGTCACATTTATACAGTAATTAGTGCATTTTTATAGCACTGATCGCTGTATAAATGTGAATGGTCCCAAAATTATGTCAAAAGTGTCCGATATGTCCGCCGCAATATCACAGGCCTGACAAAAAAATCGCAAATCGCCGCCATTACAAGTAAAAAAAAAAATCATAAATCTATCCCCCATTTTGTGGGCGCTATAACTTTTGCGCAAACCAGTCGCTTATTGCGATTTTTTTTTTCCAAAAATACGTCGAAAAATACGTATCGGCCTTAACTGAGAAAAAAAAACTTTTTTTTTTTTAAAAATTGGGATATTTATTATAGCAACAAGTAAAAAATATATATATATTTTTTTAAATTGTCGCTCTTTTTTTGTTTATAGCGCAAAAAATAAAAACCGCAGAGGTGATCAAATACCACCAAAATAAAGCTCTATTTGTGGGGAAAAAAAGGACGTCAATTTTGTTTGGGAGCCACGTCGCACGACCGCACAAATGTCAGTTAAATCGACGCAGTGCCGGAAGCTGAAATTTCGCCTGGGCACGAAGGGGGTTTATGTGCCCAGTAAGCAAGTGGTTAAAGGAGGTTGGTGAGACGTCCACGGGTGCCAAATATGAATGGCCTCTTGGCCCAAAAGGAGTCTCTTCCTTGAGAGAGAGACAACATTTTAGGTGTTTTTGGTGCCAAGGACTGGGACATATGTCTGCCAATGAATCTATGAAATGTGACATGGGGAGGCATATGCCACTATTTGCCAAGCCTGCTCTTGCAGCACACCTAGTAACCAAGACTGGAAGGCAGACATGTCCTGTTACAATAGAAGAGCATTGGGTTAAGGCATTATTAGACTCTGAAGCCTCATCACTTTGGTCAATGTCTGTCTGGTGGTCCCTGCCTAGCTTGATTCAGATTGAATGGAAGTACTTTGTATTTACTAAAGGGAAATAGACTGTGCAATCCAATCACATGTAAGCAAAAATGCTGTTTTTGTAATTTTCCTTGCACATGATTGGACGATGGAAGTCAGCAGAGCTCTCCATTATTTACTAAGCTCTGGAGCAACTGCCTTTGCAGAGTGCAACTGCACTTTCAAAAGTGCACAGCCTATTTTCCTTTAGTAAATCAACCCCTATGTGTGAAAGGAGCCTACCAATCGCTCCTGTGTGCATTCATAGCTGAAGCATAGTTAACTGTGTTTTTGAATGAATAGGAAGCCGCTCAGCACAGAACTCTCCCCATTTATTCACTGTCCAGTGCAGCTGAGGCTGAAGAGAAAGGGGCTGAGTCGTCCTTTGCACTGTTTCAAAAGTGAGACATCAGGGGTAAATAAAAAATAAAAATTTAAGTGGTTTCTCACATGGTCTCTGAAGAGCCATCAGCGTTCAGATCACTCTTTAGAGAGCATTTGAAAGGCGGTAAGGAGGCATTGTATCACCTACTTACGGCTTGCTTTAACCCTTTCAACCCTACACTGGCATGCTGAAACCTTGTGCATTGCAGGCTGCTAGCACAGCCCTTCCCACCAGCCATGATCTGCTTGCATTGTACAAAGAATAATAGAGACCCAGTGATGATGTCACTTGGTCTAAAATGAGTTATGCAATGAAATGGAACGTTTTATTTTATTTTATCTAATTAGCTTGACGAAGCAGGGGATGAGGAAAAGCAAATTAAGAAGATTACGCCTCAATTTTAAGTGACAACAGCAGCATCTGACAAATGCAACAACATCTATCGGGGCAGCCTTTCTGAAAAAGAATTGGCATGCCCCAACCAGATTGTGCTAGGTTTGTTGGGCTTATAGTAGGTCACTTAGGCCCAGATTCTCAAAGGCGTTACGACGGCGCAACACCATTTGCGCCGTCGTAAGTCCTAATCTGGCCCCGGGTATCTATGCGACTGATTCTTAGAATCTGTTACGCATAGATAACCATTTGATCTGACAAGCTTAAGGCTCTTACGCTGTCAGATCTTAAATGCAATTTTGTTTCCCGCCGCTAGGTGTCGCAGATGTAGTTTTCCCCGTCGCTTATGTAAATTAGTTAATTACGGCGATTCTCGAACGTACGCGCGCTCGACGCAGAGAATTTACGTAGTTTCCGTAGCCTTTCCGCCGCGTAAAGTTGCCCCTGGGTCTATGAGTCGCAGCCAATGTTAAGTATGGCCGTCGTTCCCGCGTCGAAATTTCAAAAATCGACGTCGTTTGCGTAACAGTCCGTGAATGGCGCTGGACGCCATTTACGTTAACGTCTAAGCAAATGACGTCGGTGCGACGTCATTTAGCGCAATGCACGTCGGGTAATTTACCCGACAGGGCATGCGCAGTACGCTCGGCGCGGGAGCGCGCCTAATTTAAATGGTGCCCGCCCCATTTGAATTGGGCGGGCTTGCGCCGAGCGATTTAACGATACATCGCCACAAGTTTACAGGTAAGTGTTCTGAGAATCAGGCACTAACGCTGTAAACCTGCGGCGGTGTAACATAAATCACATACGTTACGCTGCCCAGGAGCAACGTAATTGTATGAGAATCTGGGCCTATGTCACCAGACATTTTTGTGGGATGGGGATGGGCATGTCTAATCTAGACTACCAGGTAGTAGAGAAACTCTAGGAGGCTCCAAACAAAGAAGAATTGAGAGCTTCTGCGGCAACAGATACAGTAGGTGTTAATAGCTTATGCTGTTAGCTACCTACAGCAGCCGTTAGCTTTGTCATTTTCTTTTAACCACAACTGATAATGAAAAGCTTGCTGGAAGACAAGAGAAATGGTTTCTAAAAGCTGGAGTAAATGAAAAGTTGAGGTGTGTTTCATAGCAAGCAATCAAGTGCGGCAGAACAACAACGGCTGGAATCTAAGGTGCCGTGGGCAATGCAGAAAACTTTTTATTTCCTTTTAGCTTTTAAAAAAAACAGCAGCACAGGAATAGGCAGCTATTGTGTTATATTTATTGTCCTTGAATGTGACAAACAACCATTCAGTCTCGCCAAGAGGCAGAAAAAAATTCTCCAGCTAATACCCAAATATTATGTTGCAGGAACAGCGGCCCATTTGGCCACACATGAGGTTGACCTAGCTGGATGAGATCCAGCATTTTGGCACTTATCCCAAGCATCTGGGCTACCTCTGATTCCAGAGGCTGAAAGATTCCTGAATGTTTCATAAAAATAATATCACGCTGGCTACTAACGTCTTATCTGTCATTAATTTATAATATGAAGCATTGTAAATGGGCGATAGTGATGTGCAGTAAGATAGCAACTAAGCAAATTATATTTATATACATTTGATTACATTAGTATTAAACCCAAAAGGAAACATTTATTATATTGCAGATTACCAATTCTTAAAAGTGATAGCTGCATTCATTTTCTTCTTTATCATTTTATTTCTTTTAAAACAAATAAAAAAAAAAAACACTAGGCCTGACTTTAGAGGCAAGTAGGACTACAAAATTTATATAAAATCCATATTTTATATGTAAACAAAAATACAAAATCAAACAATATACCGTACATATCAGCTAAAAACATGTATATCATACATATATTCATACATATCACAAAATCTGGTCATTCAGGACCCAATGCTTTTCAAATATTTATTTCCTTTATTTTCACCTAGCAATCTAGCCAGTAAGTCTGTTGTTTCTCAACAAAACAAGCTGTCCTGCAGATTTAGCAGTAAGAGGATTCAAAAAAAGCCATTTAACTTTTTCGCTGCCAGAGCTATTCTTTATTTTTTTTGCACAACTGCATTTTAGGCCTGAAGATTACGCAAGTCCCCCAAAATATTATGTAGCGCCCCCTTGCTTTCAGCATGGGCGCTACGCTAAAGTTAGTGGGAATGGGAGAGTTACTTTGCTCCCATTCGTGTTTTGTATAAATTTGGGACTTCTGTCATCCCAGAAATGTCCACTGGGTCAGTCTGTGGTCAAGGGGTGCAATACCACCCCTTGCCGGCAGTTGGCGCCAGAGGGGTTCTGGCAGAGCAAGTTTTCCCCAGCAGCCAATTGGAGGAGTTTTCCCTCGCGGGGCATGCTGGGGGGAGAGTACTGTATATCTGTGACAGGGGTCATGTGTTAAAAAATCTTCGCGGGGTCCCCGTTCCAGGTGCGGTATCCACCTTCAGGGTACGCGCACCCATGGACCCCGCCAGCGTGGCCCACCTGGCCAAAGCTGACAGCTGCATCGAACTTCCACAGGGTCCCATGACTTGTTGAGAGGATCCCAGTCTGGGATCGGGTGTCCGGACCACTGACAGGTATGCTTGTTGTCATCCGGGGCCCTATATAGGAAAAGTCAACTGGCAGGATTCGCTCTCTTTATTCACCTAAGTCCTTTATTGAAACTGGCCTGTGGCAGAGGCCCTAGAGCCGGGTCTGTGAGAGAGACCCATTCCTCCCAGCAAGTTCAGAGTGACGCTTTGGCTGCCAGGCCTATTATAGGGGTCTGTCCTGGGGCACTTTACCCACTCCGAGCAGAGTGGCGACGAGTTACAAAAATTGGTACTATACAGAGCAGTATTGATTGCTCCATCCAACATCCAGGCCTGATACCGCAAGGTTCTCTTCACTTTCCTTCATCAACCTTGACCTTCCCAATACGTGTTGATGTTGGCCGTGTTTGGCCTGGACAATAAAGCATTGAAAACCCTTTTATTAGCTGTCTGGACCTTCGCTCACTACCACTGTTCTCACAATTGCACCCCTAGACACCGCCAGGGTAACTTAGCAGGCCGATCCCAAAGTCGACCAGCGGCTCCTTCGGGGGTGAGCGCTACAATTATATATTTTCTGAAGGCAGACACCCTAGAAAAAAATAATAATGGTAGTTCAGAATTTCCGACAACAAATGTTTGAGAGCTGGTTCCCAATTTTTCCGACAACAATAGTGCTTGTCGGAAATTCCGATCATCTGTATGCAATTCCGACGCACAAAAATCCTACGCATGCTCGGAATCAATTTGACGCATGCTCGGAATCATTGAACTTAATTTTTCTCGGCTCGTCATAGTGTTGTACTTGACCGTGTTCTTGACGTTCGGAATTTCCGACAACATTTGTGTGACTGTGTGTATGCAAGACAGGTTTGAGCCAACATGCCATACATAAATTAATGGATGGTTTGTAACCCTGCTTCGAGCACTACCCAAAAGATCATTACTTACTCAAGAGGATGATAAGTGGATTAAAGGAGGGAGGAACAAGGAAAGAAGCCCCAAGTGAAATTAGATTGTCGGAATAATTTCTACTGCATAAGATATTATACATTTTAAACCTAACCTATTTTCATATAAAACATACGTATTACAATATCCATGTCACGTCTAAAATGTGATAACGCTAAAATGCTTTTCATTACTATAGAAACTACTGCTTTATGTTTTCATAGCAGCTTGTTACATGGCCAAATACCTGGGAATTTAATCATGATATTTGCTATGAGCTGTAGACCGGCCAATGTTGAACCAATCGCATAGGATCTTCAAGGAGCAGTTTCTGCAGAGAAGGTATCTCATGCTTTCCAATAGCTTATTAACTATAAAGTAGGATGGGAAGAGTAGTGGTGGTTGTCTTGTATTATCATAGGGTGGTCCAGTGTTGTTCATTGTCAGTCAATAACACAAGTCATTTCTGTTTTTAGAACACTTATAGCTATTTGCCAAATGTCATTTTCTTCACAGATTTTTCAACAGTTTTGATACAGACAGACCACTTTCATTGTCTAACATAAATCTTTATTACGGTAAATATGTAACTGGTGATAATGGGGAAGGAAACATTTCTACACTTGTTTCAACGTCATCGACATTTATTTATGATCTCTAGTGACAGGTGTTTGCCTACCAATGTAACAATATCTATTATCAATTATAACAATATATTAATCTTTAATTAAAAAACAAACAGTCACATCACAGTGGATTAGGGATTGGCACAACAGGGTCCACACTGTGGCCTGTTTTTTTATATGACAGTGGATAAGGGGTTGGCATGTCTGCCTTGCAGCGGTGGGGTCCTTTGAATCCTGGCTAGGACACTATTTGTATGGAGTTCGCATTTTTTCTATGTACTTGTGTGGGTTTCCTAGCTTCCTCCCACATTCAAAAGACAGGCTAAAGTGTAACAGATTAAAAAAATTATTACATTTGCTTGTGCTCTCAACCAAACAATGAAACCATCAAAATGACTGGTGTCATACCTGATCACATGTTCAGCATCATGGCAGTTAAAGATCAAACAGAGGCTAAGATGGCAGCTTCCTTGGCTGAAAAGGATAAACAAGTTTATTTCTGCTTTAATTGGCTCTTGTCTAAATTGGCCCTAGTATCATAGCCGTCTTTACCGCAGGGCAAGGTCTTCTTTCTCCTTCCCTGGCTCCCTATCCCCATGCCATGCCATGTGTAAAATAGAGGAACTTTTTAAAACTCTGACCAGACCTGCAGTCCAGGCTGAGTAAGGCCTCAGAGGACACAGCATAATTTACCTCACATGGCATTACTGTCTATATTTAACTGCTTGATGGGCTTATTTTGGGCCAAGCTGGTTCACATGTATGTGTTTTGGCGGCCCACATTTGCGCAGGCACAGCAGCCCATTCATTTGAATGGGCCGCCATGCCTGCATTTCCTGCAAAAAAAGCACATGCATCATGTAATAGGCTGTGCACACGGCACACCTATGCCCATCAAGCAATGAAATACAACACTGTCTGTCCATCCTGCTGTGACTTATCTGCAGTTCCCGCACTGTCAAACTTGCTGCATTTTTAGACGTCTAGGTCACGCTTTTAAAAACACAGTGCGTTTGTGTGTGCAAGAACTGCAGGTAAGTAGCATGGTGCAAAAGCAGAATGGATTTCAAGGCAACTATATTTTTAAAATGCTGAATGCACCTGTTTTCTGCAGGAAACAAAGGCATGGCTGCCCCTTCAAATCAATGGGCTGCTGTGCCTGCAAATGAGGGCCGCCAAAACACATACATGTGAACCAGCCAGGCCCAAAATAAGCTGGAGGGGGGGCCCAAAAAAAATGTTTGCCCAGGGCCCAAACTATATTAAAGACAGCCATGCCTAGTATGTGTGTGCATGTATGAGCTAGGTCCTTATATTGTAAGCTCCTTGAAGGCAGGGACTGATGTGAATGTACAGTATGTAAAGCAATTTGTAAATTGATATTGCTAAAATACTGTAGATGCCTTTAATAAATTAATTAGTTTGGTTATAACTCTAACAAAGAATTACAAGGTAATATATTACGGTCATCTGAATGTGGAAAGTCTTAGTAACCACTATGTTCTGTTCATTCATTTTTAATTTTCAACCACCTAAAAGACTTTACCCAATACATTTAAGTCAATATACCAGAAAACCATTTGATGGAATATTTGATCAAAAGCTTTTGTGAGCACCAATGGGTTTTAACACATTTTTCAATTTTTTTTTTTATTCTGTTATTAGGTTTAAAAGGTGAAATCACTAAATGACACCTAGTGAAGAAAATAACAGTCTGCACTTTAAAATGTACATCCCTTTGTAGAGCCTTGTTATGCTGGGTTAAAAGTGCACACAGGACAATGTTGTGTCCTATTGCCCTTTAGGTTCCTCTACTGGGGTGTCACATACTCTTTTTGAAATCTATCCACCATAATTTACAGCATTGAAAAATCATAGTGCTACAGGTCAAACTTTGATTTGTCAAATCAAGGTCCCAACCAATTGTTGGCCAAGGAAGGGCTTCTGTGCTTATGATTTTTTCATGTATGGATTGTAAGTACAGTTGTGCTCATAAGTTTATATACCCTGGCATAATTTATGATTTCTTGGACATTTTTCAGAGAATATGAATGATAACACAAAAACACTCATCTAATGTATGTAGACTTCTTGGGCATGTTATGGTTATTGCCTATTACTGAATTTCGTAGGTTGACATGTGTGTTATGATGTCATGTTATATAAACCGCATACCTTAAATAAAGATAAAAAAAAGTCAGGTAGACCAACTAAAATTTCAGCCACAACTGCCAGGGAAATTTTTGGGGATGCAAAGAAAAATCCACAAATAACTTCAGGGGAAATACAGGACTCTCTGAAAACATGTGGTGTGGCTGTTTCAAGATGCACAATAAAGAGGCGCTTGAAGAAAGATGGGCTGCATGGTTGAGTCACCAGATGAAAGCCATTACTACGCAAATGCCAAAAAGTATCCCACTTACAATACGCCAAACAGCACAGAGACAAGCCTCAAACCTTCTGGTACAAAGTCATTTGGAGTGATGAGACCAAAATTGAGCTTTTTGGCCTTAACCATAAACGCTACATTTGGAGGGGAGTCAATAAGGCCTACGATGAACGGTACACCATTCCTACTGTGAAACATGGAGGTGGATCGCTGATGTTTTGGGGATGTGTGAGCTACAAAAGCACAGGAAATTTGGTTAAAATTGATGCCAAGATGAATGCAGTATGTTATCAAAAAATACTGGAGGAACATTTCCATTCATCAGCCTGGAAGCTGCGCATGGGACGTACTTGACATTCCAACATGACAATGATCCAAAACACAAGGCCAAGTCAACCTGTCATTGGCTACAGCAGAATAAAGTGAAGGTTCTGGAGTGGCCATCTCAGTCTCCTGATGTCAGGGATGTCTAACACAGGCATCCAACACAAGTTTAAACAGATCAGTGGGCTGCACTTAAGGAAACAGGCACAAAAGTAGGTGAGAAATATATATTTATTAAGGATAAGGCACACGTGCAAACCAAACAGCAAACCCCAAAGCATACAAGAAAACACAGCAACCCTCAAAACACCTAATCTGACTAACTAATATATACAAAAACAAGAACATATATACATAATAAAGCAGGGATGAGAGACAAGGGGGAACAGGCAGCCAGATGGAGGGAGCAGTGGCAAGGGGAAGCTGGAATCGGGGGACGAGACTCAGGGACTGGGTACAAGGTACAAGAAACAGAGTCCAGGACAGGGCAGGAAGCAGATCAGGAACATATACAGGCAACAGATCAGGTCAGGCAGGAACATGGCAAGCAGAGAGGATACTGAAGCCCTGAACCTCAGTGAAGGGTGGGCTTATATACCTCCAGCAGCTCACAGCAAGTTCAGCTTGATTAATGAGGAGTCCATCCACTGGGAGACACCCACTGGTGGCCACCAGAATTGCACCCTTTGTTGCTGGAAGTAATAGTGCCACCAGCAGGTGACCGAAGCCACAACACAGATCATGACACCTGACCTCAATATCATTGAGCCACGCTGGGGAGATCTCAAACGTGCAATTCATGCAAGACAGCCCAAAAACTGGAGGCTTTTGCCAAGAGGAATGGGCAGCTTTACCATCTGAGAAGATAACGAGCCTCGTCCACATATACCACAAAAGACTTCAATCTGTCATTGATGTTAAAGAGAGCAATACATGGTATTAAGAACTGGGGTATGTAAACTTTTGATCAGGGTTATTTGGGTAGTTTTTGTTGTCATTATGATTGAAAATGAGTAAATACAGTTGATGGATAATAAATGGCTTCAGTCAAACACAGTTTTTGTGTTATCATTCATATTCTCTGAAAAAATGACCAAGAAATCATACATTCTGTCAGGGTATGTAAACTTATGAGCACAATTGTATATATATATATATATATCCTGAATTCACATAGAAGCATTCGGTCATTTTACTGGTGTTTGTCCTCTGTCTCGCTCAGTAAATGGCATGTAAATAGAATTCACCTTTTTTGTTTGAGAAGTGACTTGGATTGCACACAGGGAAACTGTATCACATATTCTATAAATCTGCCTCCAGCAAAGAATGTACTAGTAACAATTGCTTGTACTTTAGAGTTGCCTTCTGAAACCACTGCATAAATAAATGCTAAAATGTCACTAGCACCACAAGATGTGACAATTAAATGTGCTGGCTGGTCAGCGGCCGTTAAAGTAGATCTGGCAGTAGGCTCAGCAGAACCTGTTTTGTTTATCAACACAACAGGGCACAAAAGAGTTTCAGGACTGGTTTATCACAGGCACAGCAGGGGGTAATTTGACAGTGGCCTGCAGACATGATAAACTGTTCCATCTGTACAGTACCTTGCGGACAAACGGACCTTTGACATGTACACTATCAAAGAATTCTGGTTACTTGCAGTAGAAAATCAGGTTTGGGATTATATTACCAGTTGGCTATACACAAGTGCTGTATGTTTCTTTTATTATTGCATACTTCCTGCGGGACTCTTGTGCCTCTTGTTTTCTTTACACTTGACCTATTAAACACTTAATCCAACCACCTGTCCTGTCCCTCAGTCCTTTCTGAAAAGGTCTTCAGTTCTTTTCACATGTGTTTATACAACTAAAAGAACTTGGAAAGACTTGTTGACAGACCTAAATTTGACTTATAATGTTGTTAGAAGGACAAAAAGGGGTGCAAACAGTTTATGTTCTGAGAAGGGGATGAAAGGAAGAGAAAACTTTAAGCTTACCCAAGGCTGAAGACTAGGGATGAGCCGAACATACCCGCGTTCGGTTCGCACCAGAACTTTCGAACGGACCGAACGTTCGCGCGAACATTTAGAACCCCATTGAAGACTATGGGACTCGAATGTTCGAATTCAAAAGTGCTCATTTTAAAGCCCAATATGCAAGTTATTGTTGGAAAACGTCTTTGAAAACCCGGGTCTTGCCCCAGGGAACATGTATCAATGGAAAAAAAAGTTTTAAAAACTGTAGTAGCGAAAGTGAAAAAACAAAACAAAAATTCCTTTAAATATCGTACCTGCTGGGTGTCTATAGTAGTGGCACGTGTTTAGAAATGTCCCTGCACAACATGAGATTACTATAAGAAAAAATAAATGTAATACTGCTTGCGGCTTTAATGTAATGTTTGGTTCCTGCAATATGGATAAAAATCATTGAAAAAAATAGCATGAGTTTCCCCGCCACCACTCCCCCCAGGTCATTACAAGACCCAGTGCCGATCCTGACCTCCCTGGGGCCCTAAGCAAAATGACCTGGCACATTAAAAATGAGAAGCGGAGGGCGCTGACGACAGTGACATGAAAATTACTTCTCACCAGGCGGGGCCCCTACTAATTTGGGGGGCCCTTTGCAGCTTTGTTGGGCCCTAAGCGGCTTGCATAGTGAGCCTATAGGGAGGGTCGGCCCTGACAAGACCCTTTGGCCCTGTATACTTTGAACAGCAGTATACCGGCGGTGCAAACAAGATAAGGACTGTAGGTTTGTTAAGTAGAATCTGAACCATGTCAGACTTTGCTGCTGCATATTGCACAATTTCCTAAAGAGACCCTCAACAAACTACATGACACTTGTGTCTGATGAGGCCACTGATGTTCCAGTGGTGGTGGCCCGTGAGACTGTCCATGCAGGCTTGGCCCCCCAAAGTGCACGTGCTGTGTGGCAACAACATGTCGATTATTTTAGGGTTGGGGGGGGGGCATTACAATGCCAGATCTTGGCTGAATAAAACATTTTTGGGGGAAAGAAAAATTCTAGAAAAAAGGGGGGGTTGCCATCCGGGGCCCCCTTTGAACAAATTCTGTGAAGAACTCCTGTTCTCTGAAGGCCTCCATTTTTTCTGCAAGTCAAAATTAAGCAAAAAAAGCAAATGTCAGTCAAGCCTTAGCTTTCTCCCCATATCTAACCCACAAACTCATCCACTGATCATAAGTCCAAAATCAAGTTTCGTATCGTCGTACTGCACGATCGTTTTTTCGACATTTTTTACCGACTGTGAACGACGTTCTCACTTACGCAATATCCCTTTATACACTGCGCATGTGAGAAGCTCCGCACGTTTCGCCGCACACAGGCAATACAACACGTTAGAGCACTGCAGCTAGCACAATCTACTGCCTGACAAATAGGATTAGCTGATCTAGCCACCCTGGCTTTGGCCAATTATGGCTCTCGTTTTTTTGTGCGCTGTGATTGGCCAAGCATGCAGGGTCATAGTGCATGCTTGACCAATCATCAGCGCGCAATGCCGCAGTAAATTATGGGCCGTTGCGCGTCACTCGAATTTGGCGCGAACGACCCATTTTGTTCGAATTTCGTCGAACGTACGAACAGACGATGTTTGAGTCGAACACAAAGCTCATCCCTACTGAAGACCCACTTTCCATGACAGTGTTAAGCCAGCCATAGATAGTTCGAATCTCGGCCAGTTCAGCAGTGACCGAACAAGATTTAAAACCATCTATGGGCAGGCTGATTGTACCCATAGGTGTGCGCAGCCTATTGCATTAGAATGTGCACCTCAAATGTATTAAAACATGGATGGTGTTAGTAGGACAGAGGTTGGTGTCAGTAGAGCAGTGGAATTGTCAGTAGGTCAGAGGTTGTTGTCAGTAGGGCAGTGAACAGTGGCGGCCAGTCCATTAGGGGCGCACGGGCGCTGCCCCCATATACATGCGTCCGGCCCCCTGATCTACATGCAGGGCACTCGACTCATGGATTCAAATGGGGCATTTTTTTTTAAGCAGGTGATTAGAGCCAGAAGCATTAATTGGCTTCAAAAAAGGGTGGGCTTGGGGCGCAGATATTTGCTATTATCACACTGATTCTCCTTCCAGTCAATAAGGAAGTGGGTCGTGAGACCCATTTCCCGATTGGCTGAAAGGAGAAGTGATCTTATTGGTCAAGGAGAGAGTAGATGCATGGTAGCACGAAACGCATGGCCAGAGGAGAAGCAGGGGATGATATTATTATTAAACAATGCTTATAAATGCAGTCTTACCTGTGGGCCTCGATGCGTATGACCATAGTAAGCAGGGAGATTCTGATGTTCCTAATCTAGCTCTTTTTACTGGCCAGGATGCAGCGAATTACTTGCATAGCACTACAGACGTGAACTGAATTGCCTGAAGGCGCTTTTTGCAGCCAGTGTCTTGCTGGCTGGTGCAGTCATTGGGCCAATTTGGACAAATCCAATTAACCTACCAGCATGTCTTTGGAGTGTGGGAGGAAACCGGAGTACCCGGAGGAAACCCACACAGACACAGGGAGAACATGCAAACTCCAGGCAGAAGGTGTCATTGTCGGGATTCGAACCAGTGACCCTTTTGCTGCTAGGTGAAAGTGCTAACCACTACACCACTGCGCTGACTCCAGGGATGGCTCACCCGCAGCGGTTCAGCCATCCAGCATCCAGCACTCCCGGCTCTGAAAGGGAGGGAGGAGGAGGGGAGATCAAAGTCATCCCAGGCGGGACATCTGGCTCCTAAAGACCTGTACGTCTCCTGCAGGGGTGGGAGGGTGTTCCTTGTGTCCCCAGTGTTCATGTCTATCTCCCGGGGGGAATGGCCTCCTCTCCTTAGGAGGGGGGTGTCATTGGTTTGCTGTCCCCCTCCCCCCACCACCAAATTATTGAGCACCAGCCACTACTGAGTGGCAGTAGTTTTTTATTACTTTATTTTTTTATTTTTTTTTACAATAGTTTTTAAGAGCCCCATTGTCCAGGATTTGTTCAGGTTAACTTAGTAGATAGTGAAGACTGCAGCTTCAACATTGCAGCCCAAAGTTATACATAGTTAATGTGCAAAGCTATATAGGTTATTATTTTTATTACTGAGTCATAAGATATATTTTTAAGAACAATACTTTTTTATGGATCAGTTTGATTTACAGCAGGCCTAAAGGCATAAAATACTCACCTTTCCAATAGTGTCTGGCACTGGCATCTTCTCTTGTGTTCCGGTTTTCTCCATTTTCATTGGAGGTACAGGATGACATCACTCATGGAGAAGCTAGCCATTCTGGCACACAGGGATTGGGACCGTGGCTGTAAAATGAGCTGTGCATGCACAGCTCAGTTCACATTCCGGGGGTTGCTGTGAGCAAGCATAGTTATCTAACTGTAAAGTGACTTGGTGGAGTCTTTCCCTAGATTTACAGTGAGTATTTTTAATATATGGCCAGTTGTTCAGTTATGGAATTTGATGATTGGTAAAAAAAAAAAAAAAAACGATGAAACTGACGTGATTTCTTAGTCATTCGGTGTGTTTTTGAGAAAAAGTTTGAGACAAATACTACATAGCGTGGCACCACATCCAATAGTGGAGAAAAAGCAAAAAGAGAAAAAATGTATTTTTAAGGCTGCCAATATAACCCCAAACAGAAAATGAAAAGGGAAATCTTTACATTATAGAAAAAATATCAAAATGTATTAAATCACATAAAAACATGATAAAAGAAAAACATGAACATTAGTGAAAGGTACACTATCCCATATTATAAATACAGAGGCTGAGCAGGAAAAACCACAGGAATGGTCAGTGAAATGATGGTGTAAGAGGTCCAAACAGATCCCTTCTGGCTGGGGGCCATGAATACCAGTGTCAGCGCCAATGGATCACTACGTGTTTCGCCAATAGCGTCTTCAGGGGATCCTATTGGTACATAGCTGAACAAAAATATCAGAGAAACACAGTCCATAGAGCAGAGCATCATCACAAGGAGGGATATCAAAGAGGGGAAAGGAGATGGTGAGTAGCTCCAAAGAAGAAGGTGTGTAACAATAGCCTGGTGGAGAGGCCTTGGTCCAAAATCTGGCAACTTGCAAATTTCTGTTTATGAGGATCATCGGGTGACAGAAGGGGGATTTAGAGAGCAGTGAGTCCTATGTGGTGAAGTTTGGCCGAAGTTCCGGTCCTGCTCTGTGTCACGGGTTCCACAACACGCAAGACATTTTTCCTCTTTTTGCTTTTTCTCCATGCAGTGTGTTTGTTCTGATATTCTGCCATAATAAAGAGCACCACCAAAAACACAAATTAATCACTCTTAGTCAAATGCATGTAAAATTGTCCACATTTGATAAGAAATTTACATCTACCTGCTTTAATCATCTTTACTAACATTATATTATGGTTTGTTTATCAATTGGATACAAAATTTACCTATACTGTCTTTGTATTTTGTATAATCAATAATTTAGTGGACTCTTTAATTGGATATTAATTAGAGTTTTAACCCAAAAGTTTGACACACTTAGCACTCCAGTAGGTAAGACAAATGCCTTGTACACACAAGCGGAAAAAGTCAGACGGAAGATTTTCATCGGATATTCTGTCTGTGTGTATGACCCATCTGACTTTTTCCATCGGAAATTCCAACGGAATTAGATAGAGAACATGTTCTCAAACTTTCAGATTAAAAAAAAAAGGATTCCGGTTCGTCTGGATGCAATTCCGACAGACTAAAATCCACGCATGCTCAGAATCAAGTCGATGCATTATCGGAAGCATTAAACTGAATTTTTCTCAGCTTGTCGTAGTGCTGTACGTCACCGCATTCTTGACGGTCGGAATTTGGTGCGACCGTGTGTATGCAAGACAACTTGAGCGGAATTCCGTCGGAACTCCGTCGGATATACCTTCGGGGGTTTATTCCGACGGGAAAACCGATCGTGTGTACAGAGCATTAAGAAACCTATGGCACAAAAATACAGAAGTGAAATGCGAAGATCATCATGAAAACTTGCATGCAATCTGTTTGGAAGGGATCTTCCAAAGTGGCAGGCCACTTACTGCACACATAAAGATAGAGTGTTATCCTAACGCTTTACAGCCATTACTAAGAAGTGGAACTTGTCAGTGGTTCAGGATGGTGTGGATATTGTGCAGCATTTTAATTTCTTTTTTGTATATGAAATCATTATGCACTATAAATATTGTGTTAGTAGCATTGTTTTAAGAGCATACACATTAAATGCAAAGAAAGCTGGGTAAATTCAGATGCTACAAAAACTAGCAATTGACTATATTCTTATGTCTGGCTTCACTTTATGAATTATATAATATTATCCACAATTATTTTTACCTATCAGAAATTATTATGCATACGGAGACAGGTGCCCTTTGCTGATGAAAATCACACTTTTGCTAGTACAACATGTATGACATAGGATTCTTTCCAGTTTTATGTAATTGTTCTGTCCACCAGACTTATATTCTGATTATTTGTATCTGTGTTGTGAAAGTAATATGTAAAGTTTGTAATTTACTTAAAGCGGTAGTAAAGCCGCTGCTGTTTTAACGCATACTAGCTCATTATGAAATACTTACCTTGGAACGAGGTTAGGGGAACTTACCTGGTCCACGCCAAGGGAGATGTCATCTTCCCCCATCGTGTCTTCCGGGTATCGCCGCTCCAGCGATGTGATTGGCTGGAGCATGCGCTCGGGCGGCTGCCGGGCCTTTAGCTGAAGATCCCCGCTGCAGTCAGCGGCGCATTGCGAGGGGAATATCTCCTAAACCGTACAGATTTAGGAGATATTCTTTATACTTACAGGTAAGCCTTATTATAGGCATACCTGTAAGTGAAAGTGGTAGTACAGAGTTTACTACCACTTTAAGACAATCACATGTGGAGTGCAGGCTCCATCTAGTGTTATTTTTGGTATTGCTTCAGTTCTGTTCATTTTACTGTGTGTGTAGTTAAGGAAGTTGTTAGTAAACAGGGAATTCTGGGTAGAATCTTCACAGGAAGCCACCATGCTTTTAAAAGACACTGCAGGGAGCAGGACATGTCTTGCTCAATCTATTGCCATCACCCCTTAGAGAACTTAAAAAATATGTTTTTACTATCACATCTTGTATTGTATATCGTTGTTTCTGCTATGTATGCTGTATTGTATGCAATAGTGTATTCATTGAAGTCTATTTCTGTTATTTTGTAGTTTGACCTAGCTTGTTCTAATAAACTGAGATCAAAGAAATATGGTATCTGAAGTTTATGGGATACAAAGTTTTAGCTGAATGAGACAGAACAGTAATCTTGTATATTAATTTAGTTTCCATTTACATTAGGATAGGGAGGGACTGCAACAGAAGGCCTAGAGCCAACAAAACCACAACATTATTCTGAACTTCCTGATTCTCTTCCCTTGCACAAATCCACTAAGAAATAATGTCACTCTACCAGTATAAAACACAAAGGGGAGCAATCAAATGAGTGTATGCCATCCTACAATGATTAATGTGGTCACTGTAACTTTAATGAGCACATACACAAAAGAAATGTACTGCGGATAAGACAGACCGATGTGCAGATAACGTAAGTTACCTCTATAGCCACATGCTCAGATTTGCAATGTACAAAAATATAATTATTTAAACAAAATATCAAATAGTTATCAGTATACCATATTAAAATTTAGAAAACAATATATACCTTTCACCAAACCTCAAAAAAAAAAAAAAAAGATAATGTTGACTATTCAAAACACACACTAACATCCAGACTTCAAACAGAGCACTGTAACGACTCATGGCAACATGTTGGTGGCTAACAAGGTCAGTACTGAAACCAAACATGCAAAAAAGTACCATAAGATGGCCTGTAGTTATTACAGCTTCAAAGATTTAATTATCCCAGGGTAGATATTACCATACACATGGATCACACTAAGGCAACTATATGAATATAATAAAACTCCCCCTAGCGACCAGACTGTTAAGACCACTTTTACACTAAGGCGTTTTACTTAGTGCCTGAAAAGCGCCTGTAAACTGCCTCTTCTACAGCCCCAGTGTGAAAGTCTGAGTGCTTTTACACTGCAGGAAAAAAGTCCTGCAAGCAGCATCTTTTGGGCGGTGCGGGAGTGGTGTACACACGCCCCTAAACTGCCCCTGCCATTGAAATAAATGGTCAGCGCTGCCAAAGCGCCTGCAAAGCGTTTTGGCAGCGACGCTTTGTGGGCGCTTTTAACCTTTTTTGGCCGATAGCGGGGGTTAAAAGCTAAAACTATCGGCACTTTCCTATAAACGCGGCCAACGCCCCACTGTGAAAGTAGCCTAAAGGTAGCAAAATGTAACTAAATCAATAGGCCACCAATATTAAGCCTGGATGGGTGGTTTATCTTTTTAATGGATGTTGTAATAGAAACTAGCTGATATATTGTATACAGAGATGATTATTCCCAACACTGCGTACACGTCCCTATTTACAGCAATCCATCAAGGTCTTATCGTGGGAATAATACTTAGGGACCAGGGTACATTGTAAATTTGCAAGCATGCCAACATGTATAGTGGTGACAAGCAAGGAAATCCACCAACAAATAAGCCTGCTCATAACACTGCTCCCAAAATAAAAACTCTCCTTTTTGTACCAACGTTCAGAATGTTACATTTTCCGTTGATTGCTTTGAAGGGGCTCTGTTAATAATTTGACTGCATACTTGCATAGCAGTGTGCCATACAACTTGCCTTTTCTTCTATAAGTAAAGTAGAAACTGTGCATACACTTCTTAAAGCGGAGGTTCACCCAAAATTTTGACTTTGGCTCAAGTAAACTAGCAGGCAGAGACAATAACTAATCAATTGATTTTTTTTTTTTTTAATGGCGATCCTTACCTTAGTACTGCAGCAGTTTCTCCCCTGTCACTCAATGTCACGAAAGAAGCCGAACGTCGGTGCAGCTCTATACGGCGCATGCGCACCAACGTTCGGATTCTTTCGGCAACTCGTGACGCGCAGTATGCGCCGGTCAGAAGCACGTCAATCACAGCCTGTGATTAGGAACGCCCACTCCTGAGGGAAAGCCGGGGGTGAAAATAGCCCTATACTGGTATGTACGGAAAAAAATAAACAAACAACAGCATACTGTTGGTCTCCTAGGTCGGCTCCATGTATTGTTAGAATTGTTTTTTAGGGTGAACCCCCGCTTTAAGCAGGATATACATGCGTAGTGGGCGGAACAAAATGAAAACTCACAGATTCCCGCTTCCACACAAGTGATGTGGATGCCGGTAATGCCCCCCTTCTGTGATATTGATATCTTAAAGGGGGGGCCCCCACCCTGTTAGGATACACTTATTAGGACTTCAGCCATTGGCTGTTGCAGGTTATTAAATGCTGGCCTACTGACCAGCTTCTATTGAACAGACAGGGCTACACACATACTGAAATTTGACCAGTTCTTGCTGAACTGGACACATTTTGATTGCTGTCTCTCATTTTTATTAGTATGTTTGACTGTTTATTGGTTATTTGATTAAATTGTTACTGTTATTGTTTTTTTTTTTATAGCAAGCACTACTTCAAAGCATTTAAGACCATATTGTTATAATCACTGTTTAAAATGTTGTATTAGAGTCCAGTAGTGTTTATATACACTCTAGTTTGTAATTGACACTTGACCGACATTAGGACATGAACCTTCTTGCTCACATCCTGTAGCTTTTTATACAGTCTTTAGGATCATATAGCTTTCTTAGGGACATTTGCTCGTAATATTGCTATATTGACTATGTTAACATTCCATGGCCTTAAAACATGTTTGCAGACAGTTTGAGGGTAATACCAATAAAAAAATGGCTTATGATTTTAACAAGTAACTCTATTTGCAATTCTCTCAAAAGCCAGAAAAAAAGGTTGTAAATTCTGGTTTAGGCTTGTGTTCAGATTGCAAGGGCTATAGAGACAGTAAAACTTAATGGGGCAGATCCACATAGAAATAGATGGGCGCAGCGTATCAGAGATACGCTACGCCGCTGTAACTTACTTTTGGCCGGTTCGAATCCCCAAAGAATTTGTGCCGTAAGTTACGGCGGTATAGTGTATCTCTGACGGCGGAATTCAAATCGGCGATTAGGGGGCGTGTTTCATTTAAATGAAGCGCGTCCCCGCGCCGAATGAACTGTGCATGCTCCGTTTCTAAATTTCCCGCCGTGCATTGCGCTAAATGACGTCGCAACAATGTCATTTTTTTTAACTTAGACGTGAATTACGTCCATCCCGATTCACGGACGACTTACGCAAAAAAAATAAAAAAATTAAAATTTCGACACGGGAACGACGGCCATACTTAACATGGCAAGTCTAACTATACGCCGCAAAACAGCAGCTTTAACTATACGCCGGAAAAAGCCGACTAGAGACGACGTAAGAGAATGCGACGGCCGCGCGTATGTTCGTGGATCGTCGGAAATAGCTAATTTGCATACCCGACGTGGAAAACGACGTGAATGTCACCCAGCGGACGCCGAAGTATTGCATTTTAGATCCGAAGGCGTACGAGGACGTACACCTGTCGGATCTAACCCAGATGCCGTCGTATCTTGGTTTGAGGATTCAAACCAAAGATACGACGCAAGTACTTTGAAAGTACGCCGGCGTATCAGTAGATACACCGGAGTACTCGCTCTGTGGATCGGCCCCAATATTAACACAAAGGGACATGATGCATTAGGTAAATATAAACCATTTATAGCAAAATAATACCCGGTAACCCTTGTACTTGTTCAGCACTTCCTATTACAGGCTGATAGCAAACTCCTCCTGTCTCTGAACTGTGCTCCTGCATCATCACACTTGTTTCAGAGACTACAATGGACATATAAACACACCTTACATAGGCATGGTCTACTGTAGGCTGGTGACGGCCTGCAGTTTGTCTGCTAACTTGAAGGTGGCAGTGTGTTGCTTCTTTAGATTTACTGGAAATCGGGGGACTAATTTGCCCCTACAATGTGCTCCAGGTGGCCATACTGAAGGGGCACCTCCCATTGGATGTTGAAATCCCACAAACTTTTGGTGGCCATCTTGACACAGAACTGTCTATAGTTGTTCTAGAGCTAAAACATTTTTTTAACTTAATGTAGTCCCTACATTAAGGTAGAAAACATTTTAGAATTTGCAGTGGTTGGAATGGTCTCCCAACATCAGCCAAAGAAACTGCATTGACTGTGGAGGTCTCAGATAAACCCAGTTATTTAGATACCTCCACCAAGGAAGGGAAGGACTTGAGTTAAATTTTCTCAAAATAAAGTAATGTTCAAGCATCAACATGTGTTTACTTTAAACTCCAGACTCCAACACCAAATTCCTGGGTATGCTGGTTAAGCCACACCCACATACCGTTGTCATCATCAGGAAACCTGCTCTGAAAAATGTCATGCAGCCATCGCTTGAAGATCAGCAGCAGTGAGATGCAACAAATGATGAAAAATTGTGAAAATATTTTAAATGGTAATTGTCAATGATGGACAGTACTTTAGTTAAAGCGGGGGTTCACCCTATTTAAAAAAAAAAATTTTTTTTTCCCCCTCTAGCATTAAATTCGGCATAGTAGCGCGAGCTACAGTATGCCTGTCTGTATTTTTTTATCGCCGTACTCACTGTTATATCGTACATAGAAGATTCCGGGGAATGGGCGTTCCTATGGAGAGGGAAGGTGATTGACGGCCGGCCCTGGCACGTCACGCTTCTCCGGAAATAGCCGAAATAGGCTTGGCTCTTCACGGCGCCTGCGCATAGCCTGTGCGCAGGCGCCGTGAAGAGCCGAGACCTACTCCGGCTGTCTTCGGGGAGCGTGACGTGCCAGAGCCGGCCGTCAATCACCCTCCCTCTTGCTAGGAACGCCCATTCCCCGCGGCAGACGGAATCGTCTATGTACGATATAACAGTGAGTACGGGGATAAAAAATTTAAGACCGGCATACTGTAGCTTGCGCTACTATGCCGGATTTTATGCTGAAATGTTGTTCTGCAGGGTGAACCACCGCTTTAAGTAAATGCTACTCATTCCAGGTTGAAATCCACTTTAACCCAGGCATGTAAAAATTGTGTTTTTTTATCATGTTAAACCCTTTTGCTTTATCTCTCTCTTTCGGGCCTCTGTGACTTAAAGGGTAACTTCAATTCCTTGGAATGTAATTAAAAATGACTTTCCTGTTAAATTTGCAGGGCTATCATTTTCTGTAAAATTCAATGCAATATAGCAAAATGGAGCCGTTCCATACGCCATTAGTGTATCCCCTAGAAATGTAATTTCTTGCTTGTGTGATTGGCTCACTGCTTTACCAGAACTGTGACAGAGTCATATTTTAGGCAGCCTCACATCCTCTACAACTTAAATTTCGTTTTCGTAGATATCTTCCCAAAGGGTTTATCACTTCTAAGGCCCCATACACACGAGAGGATTTATCCGCAGATACGGTCCAGCGGACCGTATCCGCGGATAAATCCTCTCGAGGATTTCAGAAGATTTCTATGCGATGGCGTGTACACACCATCGCATTGAAATCCGCGCTGAAATCCTCTGCCGATGACGTGTCGCGCCGTCGTCGCTATTATGACGCGGCGACGGGCGCGACGCTGTCATATAAGGAATTCCACGCATGCGTCAAATCATTACGACGCGTGCGGGGAATCCCTTTGGGCGGATGGATCCGGTAAGTCTGTACAGACGAGCGGATCCATCCGTTGGAATGGATTCCAGCAGATGGATTTGTTGAGCATGTCAGCAAATATCCATCTGCTGGAAATCCATCCCAGGGGAGATTTATCTGCGGATAAATATCCGACAGAGTGTACACACCATAGGATCTATCCGCAGAAACTCATTTGATGGGATTTATCTGCGGATAGATTCTATGGTGTGTATGGGGCCTTAGGGGATGCAGGCTCTGCATTTTCCTGATTAGAACACTGCAAGTGCATTAGCTGATCAATAATGAAAAAGTCAAGCCATTCTAAATGGCAAGTGCTTTTTCCCAACCTCTCTGTTGAGGATTGGGAGGAGGCGTGTTGTTCACATATGTATGTCTCCCCAGCTATTACTACCAAATTGATCCAACTTTACATGCTAAACTTACTTGACTCCAGTTAGGCTTCACTCTACGCTATACCAACTTCAACCTGTACTAGGTGTGTCAGTCCTAGGGTGGATTTTGCTCATATTATTTGGTTGTGTCCAGTGATCGCCAGGTTTTGGCATCAAGTTGTGGATATTATATCGATAATCTTCTCTATGCCAGTACCTCTCACCCCAGAGGTGTGTCTCCTGGTTATCCTAGATGAGAAACTTTGGCCAAGATATACTAGAATGTTGCTGAGGAAAACACTTTTCCTTGCCTGTAAAGCCAAAGCACTTAGATGGATCCAGCCTAACCCTCCTACTGTATGCCAAAAGGTGAAAATGGTCAAACAGGTTTTACCCTATGAGAAACTTATATTCGAACATAAAGGGTGCCCCAGGAAATATAATAAAGTTTGGGATGCCTGGTGCTCCTCTACCCTTACTATGTCTAATACTCAGTGAAGCCACTAGCCTTTTCCTTTGTTTAGTGTTATTTTGTTGCCAGTTGTTGGGGAACACTGCTTTAATTATTATAACTGCAGATCTGAGTATGTGTAGTGTGCTGATAATGATTCCAGGAACTGTTATGGTCTGATTTCCAGAGTGGTTTATTCGTTTTTTCTGTTCTTGTTTAATATCAGACATACGACTGTATTCTACTTTGCACTGTACCGATTGTGCCCTGCTTTGCTCATGCTAAGCATTGCCTTATTGTACTACTGTCCTAGTATATTTCTCAATGAATAGAGTTTAAAAAAAAATTATTATAAAGTCACTCCCATTCAGTTTCATTTTGAACACAAACAGCTTTTTCTTCAGAGCAAAGAGAGGTAGAAAACTGCAACAAAGTGTGGTAAAATCCCTGCAATGTAAATAGATCACCCAGAGGGGGATTGTTTTTTTTCTCAACAAAATTGGATTTACTCTTTAACAATTTAAACAAAATGAGGTCCCAGCTGTCCAACAGCTGATCATTATAATTATTGTTTAATTATTGTTTAAAACATAATTAGACCTAAAAAAAACTAAAATGTAATACATTGTAGCTTACCAGCCATCAGATGTGGTGATGGCTTTGGCTTTTTTTTAGGCTAAGAACATTTTTAGAACGTTTAGAAAATACCTGTTAATCTTGCCAAAATTTGTGGCATCCATGTCACTTCCTGTGAGCTAAAAAGAAACCATAAGCATCCCGATATTTCTTGCTTTACTACTAGTCCCATCAACCCACCATGTAACAGAGATGAACATAAGCAGACAAGTCCAGCCTGTGCGACTACCATAGCTGTCTTTAGGCTGCATTCACACCTTGGCGTACCTAATCGCGGCGTTTTGCCCAGCGAATTGCGGCAACAAATTGCAGCGTTTTGTACCGCGATTTGCGGCGATTGTGAATGCAGCTTACCCCCAGGTCCACATCTCCTATGCCGAACGCCGAAAGCCGCCTGAAAAAAAGGTCCGGGACTTGTTTTCAGGCGGCAGGCGTACGGCGTTCGGCGTGGAGATGTGAACCATCTCCATAGAGGGCAATGTAAAATCATCCCTCCAGCGTCTTAGGGGCTGCTGCGGCGTCGCGCTTCAGGCGTATATACGCCTAGGTGTGAACAGAGCCTTATAGATACAATGCTGTTGGGTGCTGCCGCCACCATTTCCACCATTTCTGCTTAGTGAGCAGAGAAGGACCTGTCATCCGCCGGCTCAGCGTTGATCAACGGAGAGATCTCCCATGAGCTGTCGTACGCCGCTGAGCGCATCCGCCTTGCGGGAATGAGGCCTAACAGTATAACCTTACAGGTTATGGGGAAAGGGGACTAAAACAACAAAAACTCCTTCTACTGAATTAGAGCATAGCACACTAAAGCCATTACAGAACAGAAAGTATTCACATGTTTCATTGCATCACATATCCCAAAAATAAGATAATTATTCAATTCAGGACAGTGGGAAGAGCATTGCACATAATTTCTTTATGCCCCATTGGCCAGATGCACATCCAGAACCGTTGGTATATAATGTAAATATAGGATAATATTATAGAGCCATTGCTGGACAGCGCCCTAAAAGATAGAGTTTTAGGGGATGTGTCATAAAAACACTATGCAAGGCTGTTTTTCACTGAAGCCTGTAGGCGCACAACTTTTCATGGCCAAAGTAACACCCCTCTACTGGGATCATTGCTTTTAAGCAACTGTCATGTCAATTTTAAGAGGTACATTGTTGCAGGAATGTGTCAATGGAAGCCTGCTGCTCTTATCTACTACAAGAACACTGTCAAAAAAATTATTTCAAGGGCACATGTAAACACAACCCCAAGCCTCCAACTAATCAGTACTGCATGCCTGAGCAGGTAATTAGCAGGCGTGAGCACTGCAAAGTTGGAATCGTTAAAGTCTATCTAGCCCTACTGAAATAAAATTTGAAATTGTGTATCAAGTCAGGGCTGAATTTGCCAATTACCTCTCCAGTGGCCCCTTGTCTATGACCTTCACTTTGTTTCAGCTGCTGCCTTTGTCTCTGTAAGACTCTGCAGCATTACAGATAGGGTTTTAGAGGAAGGGCCACAATGTGCGGTGGGGGGATGCAGATATAATTTAATATGGGTGGGGCTAGGGGTTTATACCTGTAATCATAGATGCAATATAAACTCACGCAGTGTGCAGCAATTTTTTAGCGCTGATGAAGAGGGTTCCCCATCAGAACGTGTCAGCATCTGCAGGACCTAGTGGCACCTTCCCAATGTATAAAAGGCATGCATAGTGATTCTGTCTGTCTTGCATTTGGATACTTGTGATGAGCCTTTCTTTTTTGCTGGTTTGTAAATATAATTACCTATTTTACTTTTTAATAAATGGTGTTAAATGATAATCCTTAAGGTGGTGCGCCATCTCTCAGTTCTTTTGTATGTAGTATCTTTGGATTACCCCAGTCTGAGGAGGGCAGCAAGGCGTATATTTGTGAAGTCATGAGGATGGACCCAGGATACCTGGAACAAGGAAAGTTCTCCTAGGACAAGAGCACCACATTTGAGTTTTTTAGAAAGATATTTTGGTGATTATATGACCTTTATGGGTTCCATATTAATGATGTAATGTGCATAGAAAGATCTTTTGATGATTATATGACCTTAATGGATTCCATTGTATTGATGTAGTGCAGGGGTCTCCAAACTGCCCCGGGACCGAATCAGGCCCTTTGCTTGCCTTCATCCGGCCCTTGGGGCACTATTCCTTCCACTAAAACCAACAATGGGGAATCATTCTTGTTGCTGAAATGCACAAATGGTGCACTATTCATCCAACTGACACTATCCAAAGGGTACAATTCCTTCTATTGACACACACCAACAATGGGGCACTAGTTCTCCCACTGACCCCAAAGACATGGTATTGTTTACTCCCAATGGACATTTTCTACTCCAAATGGCCCTAGTTCGGCCCTCCTAAAGTCTGAAGGACAGTAAACTGGCCCTTTGATTAGAAAGTTTGGAGACCCCGGATGTAGTGGATACTGTATGTATTCTTTTCTTTCTCCTTTCCTTTCACTTTTCTGTATTTCTTCTCCTTCACTTTTTCCTTGTTTTTAACCACTTCCCGCCCGGTCAATAGCATATTGATGTCCAGAACGTGGTTGTGTTATCCTGACTGGACGTCTATTGACGTCCAGTCAGGATAACGCCGCGATGGGGGCGTACATCGCCGCGATCGGTGTTGTGGTGTGTCAGTCTTTTTTTATTTGTTGCACGAAAAAATAAAAATCACAGAGGTGATCAAATACCACCAAAAGAAAGCTCTATTTGTGGGAACAAAAGGATAAAAAATGTGTTTGGGTACAGTGGTACATTATCATTCAAATTGCGACATCGCTGAAAGCTGAAAATTGGCTTGGGCAGGAAGGTGTATAAGTGCCTGGTATGGAAGTGGTTAATTTGATATTATTTACCAGATGTTTAACTGACATAGTATATTGTTAAATATGGCATTTGAGATGCCACTCTGTACTACTCTGATACTTACCATTTTCCCCTCCCTTTTACTCTTTTATGTACCCTTTTATGTTTTGACTTAAAAAAATTGAAAAACCTTGAATACAAATATATTAAACCTTAAAACAGGACAATTACTAGACATGTGCGATTCGGTTCGTAACAAATGGATTTTCGTACAAATTTGTTAGTATTCGTACATTCGGATCAATTAAAACATCAGAATAGCTGAAAGTACTAAAATACAAAAATTGCGTAATTACGAATAAGCAAAATAACGAACAAGCGAAAATACGAACTGACCATTGGACAATCTTACTAAAATAGGAAACACCGAAACAGAAAAAGAACAAAAATTACATCTATAACGAATGATTTGCATTCCGTATTTTAAATCCTTTGTCTGTTCGTAATTTTGTATATACGTTAATTCATTCGTATGTCCCTATTTTCATTTGTGTGTTTTGTAAATCCGTTTCTTTGTCTGTTCGTAAATTTGTGTACTCGATTCGTTCTTTCGAATGGGCACTGGGCAGTCTAGTTAGTGAGTGATGTATCTTACCTAATATCTTAGCCAATCAGCTTAACTCTTTTGTGCTAAGTCACATTGGACAGTGTAAGAGAAAGTCTATCTTAATATGGATTAGCCGCATGTTGAAAATGAAACTAAAATACGAGATTGCGAATGACCGCGCCGCAATGTATTTACGAAAGTACAAAATTACGAATCCATTCGAAGCACGGTAATAGACACGAATCAACGAAAACAAAACAAAACAATGTTACAAATCAACGGAAAAGGCAATCTCACATAAGTAACAATTACTAAATTAGGAATAGTGTACCGAATAAACGGAAATGATTATCTAACAAAATTACGAATTTTCGAATCAACGAAAATAAATTAGACAGAATTCCGAACCATTCAGTATCAACGAAAATAAAACTGTTACGAAAATACGAACGGGTCCGAATAGGAAAACTTGCGTCTTACGAAATTACGAATCTTTACGAACCTACGGAATGAGACGAAACGAAACAAAAACAAAGAATTTTTTTGTTGTGCACATGTCTAACAATTACTTGTTTTTCTGGCCTTAGAATATTGCGATAATGAGTAAATAACCTTACTCGCGGCAGCAGCTCATCACAGGGCTTGGAGATTTTGCAGTTTCCTTGGGACCGACCAGGTATGGTATATGCATTGTTACATTGCTCCAAGCTTGACAAATGTAAAACTATCCATATCTATAATACATTTTTAAATGTAAGACTTGACTGTAGATTCCTGCCATTTGTGTAAGGCCTCGTACACACCATCGAACATGTCCGATGAAAACGGTCCGCGGACCGTTTTCATCGGACATGTCCGCTCGGAGATTTCGGTCTGATGGCTGTACACACCATAAAACCAAAATCCCCGCGGACAGACAGAGCGGTGACGTGGCGGTGACATGGACGCCGCCACGTCACCAAACCAGGAAGTAAAATACTTCGACGCATGCGGGAGATATCTGTCCGCTGGTTAGGTGTACTAACCAGCGGACATGTCGGACGGACGGGTTTCCAGCCGACAAGTTTTAAAGCATGCTTTAAAACTTGTCTGCTGGAAAAACCTGTCTGCTAGGCTGTACACACGGTCGGATCAGTCCGCTGAAACTGGTCCGCGGACCAGTTTCAGCAGACATGTTCGATCGTGTGTACAGGGCCTAAGGCAGTGGGAAAGGGGAGGGGGGTGTACACATATGCATCATACCTGAAAGCACCATTTTTTTCACATGGCTTGGGTAGTAGATCGGGGCACAACGGAAGTGTGAGAGCCCTGCTTCCTTTGACCTTTTTACACTGATACAAATGTAGCACAGACCAGAAACAATGTAAGAGACAACTTTTATTATATTATAGTATTATTGTCTTTGCTTAGGTCTTTTATTACAATCACTTCACCATTATTGAGCGCTAAGTGATTGTGGTATGATGCAATATTATGTAGTCTAAGCACATGTCTTCAGTGCACTTTGTTCTAACCTTGATTATGAGTAGCTTGTTAAGATTTCATATGCAGCAAAAGCATGACATTAGGAATGACTTCTTGTTGCACAGTGGAAAGAGCAGGTGCTAGGAGCACAAGAAACCTCTTTCAAATATAACAGAGTAAGAGGAGATTAACTATGTCTGCTGTAGATTGAATATGGTGGAATGCTTACTGTACTATAATACCTTAGATACAGTCATTGTATGTAATGTAATTAGGATTAGACAATGGGAGGCCTGTGGGTCTTTGGCTGATGTATGTGCACCTGGCAGTTTGCCTCTGTCAATTCCCTAATAATGCAACTGTTGACAGTTGCTGAGTATAGATCCTTGCACTAATTAATCGCTGAAATATGATCAGGGTACGAACACTGCATATTCTTTGGGTGTTAAATGCACTGGAGGAATAACAGAGCTTAACTTCAGGCAGATAGATGAATAGCAGCAATTGATGCCATTGTGCATTCACTAAAATCATTTTTTAGTAATACATATAGCCAAAGCTATTTTTGTTTTACATTAAACAGGGAAGAATTAAAAGCTTTATCTGGTTATTATTTTCTATCTATGTACTACTGGGGCAGTTATTCATTTCTTGCTGTCCTGGAGACAAAAAGGTGATAGGAGGAAAGTGAGAAATGTCCCATCTTAAACCAGCCAGCCATAGACAGTTCAAATCCGGGCCTGTTTAGCAGGGTGCGGCCAGGATTTGAACCATGTACAGGCTGAATGTACCCAAGTCCATCAATCAACTTGGGTACAAGCAGCCTGTTGGAATTTTCATGCGATTGTTGCCAGCGGCTTTAGCCACTGGCAATTATCACTGTGTGTTCTCTAGGCCAGGACAGCTCCACCCTGTCCGCCTGCTGGGAGAACACTATGGCTCTGTGGGAGGGAAATCACTCCATCTATGGCCGGCATTAGTTGTCACCAGTAATTTGCCCCATGAAATAATTTTCCCTAATCTCTTGACTTGGTGACAGTTCTAAAATTTTGGACATCCCATATTGCTTTTGTCTTGACGACAATGTTCAACGGGAAAAATGAGGGGGGGAATTTCTTCATCAGGGGCAAAGATTGCAATAAAACATTGACAGAAGATGTAACTGTTCCCTACTTTACCCATAAGTAAAAAAAGGGTTTACTCTTATATAAACTTTATATGTAATTTTTAATCCAACTAGTGTTAATTCCTGAAAATGATTTAGATTTACAGTAGAAGGTCAGCCTAAAACTAAAGGGCCAGATTCACGAATAATTACGGCAGCGTAACGTACCCCCTTTACGTTACGCCGCCGCAAGTTTTTGGCCTAAGTGCTTGATTCACAAAACACTTGCCTGTAAACTTGCGGCGGCGTAGTGTAAAGCCGTCCGGCGCAAGCCCGCCTAATTCAAGTGGGGCGTGTACCATTTAAATTAGGCGCGTTCCCGCGCCGAACGTTCTGCGCATGCTCCGTTTTTGCCGCCGTGCTTTGCGAAATTACGGCACCCCGACGTGTTTTTTGAACAGCGACATGCGTTACGTCCTTTCGTATTCCCGGACGTCTTACGCAAAAAAAAATTGAAATTCGACGCGGGAACGACGGCCATACTTTAACATGACTGGTCTAAATCTAAGCCATGAAATAGCAGGCTTAAGATTGCGACGGGAAAAACCGACTAGCGACGACGTAAGAGAATGCGACGAACGCGCGTACCTTCGGGGATCGCCGTAAACAGCTAATTTGCATACCCGACACTGGAAAACGACGCAAACTCCACCCAGCGGCCGCCGAAGAATGACACCTACGATCTGAAGACGTCTGAAGCCGTACGCCTGTCGGATCTATGCCAAAAGCCGTCGTATCTTGGTTTGAGGATTCCAAATCAAGATACGACGTGGCAAATTTGAAAATACACTGGCGTATCAGTAGATACGCCAGCGTATTTCTGCTGTGAATCTGGCCCTCAATTTCTAAATCTGCTAACTAACCTATCTAACCCTGTAAAGCAAAAATTGCTATACTTTTTCTGAAGCCGTTCCTATGCTGAACTGTTAGCGGCGGCTTCTGTGTGTGAAAGTGTGCAGTATAGGCAGCGGACAACGGAAGCCCCACAGTAACTCTATGGGTGACGTCACTTGCCAGGCATTTCCTAGCTATTGTCGGTTCTCTCCTGCACACAGCAGGATCTGGAGGATCAGGATCTGGAGATCGGACCGTTCGGGCTTTGATTTTTGTTTTACAGGGCTAGATAGGTTAGTCTTATGCTGTGTACACACCATCACTTTATGTGATGAAAAAAAAACGACATTTTTAAAAACGTCAATTTAAATGACCGTGTGTGTGTGAAAACGTTGTTTTATGTCTTGTGAAAAACGACAAAAAAAATTAAAGCATGCTTCAATTTTTTGTGTCGTTTTTTGTTTCACAAAAATTGACCGTTTTTAAACCCGCGCATGCCCAGAAGCTAGTTATGAAGCGAGCTTCAATGGAAAAAAGTGGTGAACGTAACCTCACTTTGCTAGAGCATTGTGAAAAAACGATGGTGTGTAGGCAACATCGTTTTTGAAAATTGAAAGTTTCAAAAACGTCATTTTTTACTTCACAGAAAATGTCGTTTTTTTTCATCACATAAAGTGATGGTGTGTACAGATGGTGTGTACGCGGCATTAGAATGTGACTGCAAGTAGATTTAGAGATTTTAGTTTTAGCCTAAAACTTCCACTTTAAGTCTCTTTTTTTTTAATCATTTTTAACGTGCAATTGTATGGACAGAACAGAATCAGATTTTATAGAATGCAAGAGGGAGGGACACCACTGAAAGCTAATTAGGTGTCCCATATGCAAATATAATGACAAGGAACAGCAGAGTGAGAAGTAAGATGAGTTCATCAGTTTGATGGTGCTCCTTCACTGTCCAATCACAGGCTGAGGGTAGCTAGATAAAGTCAAAGTGAGTTTTGAATGCTTGGATCAACAGAATTAGTTCTAAACAGTTTCTTAGGTTTTTCGTTGGGTGGAAAGGTATGCTTATTGTTTTCTTCATATTAATTATTATTATTATTATACAGGATTTATATAGCGTCAACAGTTTGCTCAGTGCTTTACAAAATGGGGGCAGACAGTACACTTACAATACAATTCAATAAAGGAGGGATCAGATGGCCATGTTTGTTAGAGCTTACAATCTAGAAGGGAGGGTCAAGTGGAACAAAAGGTAATAACTGTGGGGGGTGGGCTGATGGAGAAAATGAAAATACAGTTGTTAGGTGTGGGTAGGGTAGGCTTCGCTGAAGAGGAGGGTTTTCAGGGATGGTCTAAAATATAATAGAGTAGGAGATGATTGGACAGATTGGGGTAAGGCATTCCATAGGATTTGAGAGGCTCTGAAAAAGTCCTGGATGCGAGCATGGGATGAGGTGATGAGGGAACTAGAGAGCAGGAGGTCTTGAGAGGAGCAAAGAGAACGATTAGTTTGGTATTTAGAGACTAGTCTAGTGATGTAGCTGGGGGCAGAGTTGTGGATAGCTTTGTAAGCAGTTGTTAGTATTTTGAATTGATTTCATTAGGTGAGCGGAAGCCAGTAGAGGTATTGACAGAGGGGAGTAGCAGACACAGAGCGATTGGTAAGGTGGATGAGTCTGGCAGCAGCATTCATGATGGGTTGAAGGGGGGATAGACTATGTATAAGTAAGCCAATGTAACTGGAGTTGCATTAGTCAAGGCGAGAGATGACCAGGGAGACAATTAAGAGCTTTGTTGTGTCATTGGTTAGAAAGGGGCATATTTTGGAAATGTTGCAGAGGTTGAGGCGACAAGATTTGGGCAGTGATTGTACGTGGGGCTTAAAATAGAGTTCAGAGTCCAGAACTACAATTAGGCCCTTGGCATGCGGAGATGGGCTTATAGTTGTGCCATCGATTTTGACAAAGAGATCAGGGGAAGGGGCGCATGGGGAGGAAGAATTATAAGTTTGGTTTTGGATAGATTGAGTTTGAGGAAGTGGTGTGACATACAGACTGATATATCTGATAGTAAATTAGTGATACGTGAGGAGACGGAGGGAGTGAACTGAGGGGTAGCGAAATAGATTTGGGTGTCATCAGCATAAAGGTGGTATTTGAAGCCATGGGAGGCTATCAGCTGACCCAGGGTGGAGATGTAGATTGAAAATAGGAGAGGTCCAAGAACAGAACATTGGTGGACCCCAGCAGAGAAGTAGAGTTGTAAGGAAGGTGCGGCTGGATAAGTAGGAAGAGAACAAGCAAAGATTTCAGTCAGGGAGACCAAAGGCGTGGAGTTTTTTGAGGAGGAGGGGGTGGTTAACCGTTTCAAAGGCAGCAGAGAGGTCCAGGAGAAGGAATACAGAATAGTGTCCATTGATTTTGGCTGTTAACAGATCGTTTGTTAATTTTAGGAGAGCAGTTTCTGTGGAGTGTTGAGGACGAAATCCAGGCAGAAGGGGATCAAGAAGGCTATTATCAGCAAGGTAGTCGCTCAGTTGGTTGTAGAACAGACATTCAAGAAGTTCAGATAAAAAGGGGAGCAAGGAGATGGGGCATAGGTTGTTAACCACTTCCGGATATACGTTGGCTGTTTGAAGAGGGATATCTTTGTTATGGCAGCAGCTAGCTGCCATAACCCAGGTATCCTCTTCAGCCAGCGGTCCGGTTTCCGATAATACTAGTCTCTGCGGTGGATTTGCCGCAAGATCATTTTTATGTGCTCCCGTGCCCTCCGCCGCATATCGGAGGCGATCGGGTCCTTCTGGTGGCTGGGTATGGAGAAGGAGAAGATGGTCCCCAACTGTTTTCATACCCTAGCAGGGCGGACGCATCGTCAAAATGTCACTTCCGCCCATAGCTCTTAAAGGGCCATTAAATATATATATATATATTGCATTTTAGTGTTTTGACCCCAGATCTCATATTTAGAGGTCCTGTCATGCTTTTTTCTATTACAAGGGATGTTTACATTCCTTGTAATAGGAATACAAGTGACACATTTTTTCTTGGGCTAACTTTACTGTTTTGTTATTTTTTAATTAATGAAACCATTTTTTTTCCAAAAAAAAGGCGTTTGAAAAATGATTGCGCAAATACCGTGCAAGATAAAAAGTTGCAATGCCTGCCATTTTATTCCCTAGGGTGTCTGCTAAAAAAAATATATATAATGTTTGGGGGTTCTGAGTAATTTTCTAGCAAAATAATGATGATTTGTACATGTAGGAGAGAAGTGCCAGAATAGGCCCGGTATGGAGGTGGGTATAAAAGCCCTGTATTGAAGGGGTTAAGTATGGGTCTGCCAAGTGCATGTTTTAGAGAGTTGGGGAAGATGCCAGAAGAGAGGGAGAGATTGAAGATGTGGGCTAAAGAGTGCAGAATAGAGACAGAGGGTGAACATAGCATTTGTGAGGGAACAGGATGCAAAGGGCAGGTGGCAAGATGGTCGTTAGGAAGTAGTTTAGCAACCTTGTCTATAGTGGTGGTGTTGAAAGAGGGAAGTAATGATTGTTCCCGTGGACATGAAGTGTAAACCTTTGTCCGCACAAAGCCTTTATAAAAAACTGTGCTTTATGGGACTTAAAGACCAACTCTAGGAATTAGAAGAAAAAAAAAAAGACTTTTGCAGCAACACGCGCCCCCCCCCCCCCCCCACACACACACGCTTCAAGGGTTAAATACCTAATATGCCTAGGAGGCACAGCAACAGGCAGGATTACTTATCATATCTACCCCTTTAGCATAGTGGGGGTGAGCATGGAAGTGTGACTTGGAGAAGGACCTTTTGCACCATTGGAGAGATGCTGCTGGAGCACAGCATATTTCCTAATGGTGATAACGATGCCTGAGTAATGTATGCTAAAATTGACACCTGTAGCATCCAAAAAAAATCAGTATGACAGGATGACAATGTAATAGCACAACTGAAAGACAGGGACAGAGGGCTGCCACCCTTATATCAGGAGGTGTCTGAACAAGGATCTTCATGGTAGGATCACAAGGTATGATTTTAACCCCTTCAGCCCCAGGAAGGGTTTGCCCCCTAATGACCAGGCCACTACGTTGACTAACAAAACTAACAATTGCACGGTCGCGTGACGCTTTGCCCAATTTTTTTTTCCACAAATAGAACTTTCTTTTGGTGGTATTTGATCACCTCTGTGGTTTTCATTTTTTGTGCTATAAACAAGTGCCAATTTTGAAAAAAAGCTATATTTAATACTATTTGCTATAATAAATATCCCCCCCAAAAAAATGTTATTTCTTCCTCAGTTTAGGCCAATATATATTCTTCTACATATTTTTGATAAACAAAAATCTCAATACACGTATATTGATTGGTTTGTGCAAAAGTTATAGGGCCAGATTCACAGTGGACCTACGACGGCGTATCTCCACCTACGCCGTCGTAAGTCCGAATGTGAGCCGTCGTATCTATGCGCCTGATTCTTAGAATCACTTACGCATAGATTTGGCCAAGATACGAGCGGCGTAAGTCTCCTACGCCGTCGTATCTTGGGTGCATATTTACGCTGGCCGCAAGGGGCGCTTCCGTAGATTTACGCGTCGAATATGTAAATTAGGTAGATACGCCGGTTCACGAACGTACTTGCGCCCGCTGAGCCGTTTATGTTAGGCTTATGTCCGGCGTAAAGTTACCCCTGCTATATGAGGCGCAGCCAATGAAAAGTATGGACGTCGGCAAGCGTATCTTTTTATGTCGTTTACGTAAGTCGTACGTGAATGGGGCTGTGCGTATGTTACGTTCACGTCACAGGCATTGGGCCTGGCATATCTTATGGAGTAAATTCGACGTGATACTGAGCATGCGCGCGCTTCATTTGCATGGGGTCATGGCTCATTTTAATAAAACACGCCCACCTCCTCCACATTTGAATTAGGCGGGCTTATGCCGGCCGATTTACGATACGCCGCCGCAACTTACGAAGCAAGTGCTTTGTGAATACTGCACTTGCCTGTCTAAGTTGCGGCGGCGTAGCGTAAATAGGATACGCTACGCCCAACTAAAGATACGCTCTCCTACGTGAATCTGGCCCATAGTGTCTACAAAATAGTGAATAGATTTATGGCATTTTTATTATTATTATTATTTTACTAGTAATGGCGGTGATCTGTGTTTCTCTACTGAGACTGCGTTATTGCGACAGACAAATCGGACACTTTTGACACATTTTTGAGACCATTTGCGATCAGTGCTATAAAAATGCACCGATAACTGTGTAAATGTCACTGGCAGGGAAGGGATTAACACTAGGGGGCGAACAAAGGGGTTAAATATGTTCCCTCCTGAGTGTTTCTAACTGTATGGGGATGAGACTGACTAGAGGAGGAGCCAGATCGCTGCTTCTAACTAGTAGGAACAGACAATCTGTCTCTTCTCTTCTAACAGAATGAGGATTTGTGTGTTTACACACACACACACATCTCCGTTCTGGCTCTTGTGCCCACGATCGCGCATGGACGGTGGACATCACGCCCACTGGCCAATGCGCATCGGGTCCCCCGCTGTGCAGTGGGTGCGCACACACCCGCTATGGCTGTTTAAAGGGCCGACATACCTGCTACTGCGATTTGCGCAGGAGAGCCCACCTGCCGCAGTAGAATGATGACCGTGAATTCAAAATGATAGAAAATGACTTTCAAAATCATATTAACAAAACTTAACAAAAGCTCACTGCATGGTTGCAAATGGTTTGAATTTTACAGAAATGGTTTTCTAAAACTTCTAAGATGAATACTATAAAAAATAAGGCTAAATTATTTTCATAAAAAAAGAAGTATTAAAAAATCACACTGAATGTTTTTGACAAGTCTCATATTTCACACTGGTAAAACACATACGAGGTTTGTTAATGAATGCTTCTCAAAGTTGAGCACATAGCAACGCTGTATTATTATTGAGTCATGGAATTTCACCAACAGACCAGGAGCATAAACCTAGTGAATATATTACTTTACAAAAAGGTTTATGGAGTATTGAACGTTCTTAGGATAAAGGCAACAATGCAGTATTAAAACACATGCCAAGAACAAGCCACTCTAAAACAAGGCAGCTATATATAGCCATTAGTGGAAAGCTATATAAATTTATAAAACCTTTTTATCTTGAGATGGGCGATCACTGACAAACAGTACGGTATGTGCTTTGAGTACTTGAAATACATTTTGCACTGTCAAGCAATACATTACAGCACAAAGGGCTTAGTGGATCTACAATATGTATGTTTTATGATTTTTTTATATAATTATATCACTGTATCTTTGTATACTAATAATATTAATATTTTTATTAATAATAATATTAATATACAAAAAAAACTCCCCTGGAGACCACATTTAGCCTTTTACAAAGTAGTATAATGTAACTGTCTGGATCTATTGTGCCTGTCTGGATTAAAGAGTCAATTCATGAAAATGTGATTTTCTACACAGTGGGGATTTGGCAGTGACTTTCTGGCCTTGATTAGAGCCTTATATTTGTCCCCTGCGGCTTCTATTAACCACTTCAATACAGGGCTTTCATACAACCTTCCTTTCCAGACCAATTTTTAGCTTCCAGGGCTCTCACACTTTGAATGACAATTACTCAGTCATGCTACACTGTACCCAAACCAAATTTTTATAATTTTTTTCTCACAAACAGAGCTTTCTTTTGATGGCATTTAATCTCCGCTGGGTTTTTATTTTTTTGCAATATAAGCAAAAAAATAGAGACATTTTTGAAAAAGAAACAACACTTTTTTTTAGTTTCTATTGTGATCACCAAGTTTATCGTATTTAGCTGATCACAGATCGGGGGAAAGGGCCAATCACAGTGCCCCTTTACCACACGATCAGCTGTGTTCAATGCCTGCTGAACAGGATGCAAACACAAGTCGGTTAAAAGCTTTTCTTTCCTCACGCTGATAGCGTGAGGAAAGAAGAAGAGAGCCGATAATTGGCTTGTGTTAAAGGGGCACTGATTATATGTGCAGTCCCAACAGTGACCACCATTGCTGCCAATCTGTGTCCACCAGTGCTGCCAATCTAGTGCTTATCAGTGCCACCTGTTAGTGTGCATCAGTGCTGCCAATCAGTCCCCATCAGTGACTCCTCATCAGTGTCACGTATCAGTGCTGCCTATCAGTGCCCATTAGCGCCGCCTATCAGTGCCCATCAATTCTGGCTATCAGTGTCCATCAGAGCCACCTATCAGTGACCATTAGTGCCGCCTACTAGTGCTGTCTATCAGTGTCACCTCTCAGTGCCCTTCAGTGACACCTATCAGAGCCCATCAGTGCCACGTATCAGTGCACATCAGTGCCGCCTATCAGTGCTTATCAGTGCCAATTAGTGCTGCCTATCAGTGCATATCAGTGCCGCCTATCAGTGCTTATCAGTGCCAATTAGTGCTGCCTATCAATGCCTCATCATCATTGCCCACTAGTGCAGCCTCATCAGTGCCTATCAGTGCCCATCAATGCTGCCTAATCAGTGCCACCTCATTAGTTCCCATCAGTGCAGCCTATCAGTGCCCTTCACTATAACCTCATCAGCGCACATCAGTGAAATTACCTATTTGCAAAATGTTATAGCAAACTATGAATTTATTTTTATTTTTTTCATTTTCTGTCTTTTTTAATTTGATTAGCAAAAAATAAAAAAAAACTGTGGTGATTAAATACCAGCAAAAGAAAGATCTGTGGGCCAAATCCTCAGCCAGGCGGCGTAACTTAACTTTCAGCAGTTAAGTTACACTGACTTAAAGTTTTTACCTAAGTGCCTGATCCACAAAGCACTTACGTAAAAATTTCAAGCAGTGTAAGTTAAGTGCCGCCGTCGTAAGGCGTTCCTCCTCTCCGGGGGGCGTTTACAATTTAAATGAGGCGCGCTCCCGCGCCGGCCGTACTGCGCATGCGTGTGACGTCATTTTCCCGACGTGCATCGCGCGAACGTAATTGACGCCGGGCTGCTTTGTGGATTGCGACGGGACACTAAAGTTGCGACGGGTGAAAAAAAGACGCGCCGGGAAAACAAATAATTAAAACAAAAAATGACAGCGTCGCTCAGCATGCATTCCTGAGAGGGAGAACTCCATGCCAATTTTCAAAGAAAAAACCGGCATGGGTTCCCCCCCCCAGGAGCATACCAGGCCCTTAGGTCTGGTATGGGTTGTAAGGAGACCCCCCCACGCCGAAAAATCGACGTAGGGGGTCCCCCTACAATCCATACCAGACCCCTATCCAAAGCACGCTACCCGGCCGGTCAGGAATGGGAGTGGGGACGAGCGAGCGTCCCCCCCCTCCTGAGCCGTGCCAGGCCGCATGCCCTCAACATGGGGGGGTTGGGTGCTCTGGGGCAGGGGGGCGCACTGCGGGCCCCCCCACCCCAGAGCACCCTATCCCCATGTTGATGAGGACAGGACCTCTTCCCGACAACCCTTGCCATTGGTTGTCGGGGTATGCGGGCGGAGGCTTATCGGAATCTGGGAGTCCCCTTTAATAAGGGGGCCCCCAGATACCGGCCCCCCACCCTAAGTGAATGGATATGGGGTACATCGTACCCCTACCCATTCACCTGGAGGCAAAAAGTAAAATGTAGTAAACACACAACACAAGGCTTTTTAAAATAATTTATTATTCTGCTCCGGATGCCCCCCCTGTCTTCGTTATTAGCTCAATTACCAGGGGGGGCTTCTTCTTCCACTCTCCGGGGGTCTTCCGCTCTCCGGGGGTCTTCTCCGCTCTCCGGGGGGGGCTTCTCCGGACTCCGGGGGGCTTCTTCCATCTTCTCCCCTCTTCCGCTGTTGACTCGGCGAACCCCGGTTCTTCTGCAGCTCTCCGGTGCCTTCTTCTTCAGCGCTGGCTGCCTGCTATGTTTGTGTGTTAGCTCGATTTCAAACAGGCAGCCAGCGCGGTCTTCTGTGACGTCATCTTCTCTTCTGTTCTTCCGATGTTGCCTCGTCGCCTGTTGTCGCTGTAATGATGGAAGCGCGCCTTGCATCACATTTATATAGGCATCACCGTCCCATCATGCTCCGGTAGGTACCCACGTGGTGGGTGCCTACCCACGTGCACCCACCACGTGGGTACCTGCCGGAGCATGATGGGACGGTGATGCCTATATAAATGTGATGCAAGGCGCGCTTCCATCATTACAGCGACAACAGGCGACGAGGCAACATCGGAAGAACAGAAGAGAAGATGACGTCACAGAAGACCGCGCTGGCTGCCTGTTTGAAATCGAGCTAACACACAAACATAGCAGGCAGCCAGCGCTGAAGAAGAAGGCACCGGAGAGCTGCAGAAGAACCGGGGTTCGCCGAGTCAACAGCGGAAGAGGGGAGAAGATGGAAGAAGCCCCCCGGAGTCCGGAGAAGCCCCCCCCGGAGAGCGGAGAAGACCCCCGGAGAGCGGAAGACCCCCGGAGAGTGGAAGAAGAAGCCCCCCCTGGTAATTGAGCTAATAACGAAGACAGGGGGGGCATCCGGAGCAGAATAATAAATTATTTTAAAAAGCCTTGTGTTGTGTGTTTACTACATTTTACTTTTTGCCTCCAGGTGAATGGGTAGGGGTACGATGTACCCCATATCCATTCACTTAGGGTGGGGGGCCGGTATCTGGGGGCCCCCTTATTAAAGGGGACTCCCAGATTCCGATAAGCCTCCGCCCGCATACCCCGACAACCAATGGCAAGGGTTGTCGGGAAGAGGTCCTGTCCTCATCAACATGGGGACAGGGTGCTCTAGGGTGGGGAGGCCCGCAGTGCGCCCCCCTGCCCCAGAGCACCCAATCCCCCCATGTTGAGGGCATGCGGCCTGGCACGGCTCAGGAGGGGGGGGACGCTCGCTCGTCCCCACTCCCATTCCTGACCGGCCGGGTAGCGTGCTTTGGATACGGGTCTGGTATGGATTGTAGGGGGACCCCCTACGTCAATTTTTCGGCGGAGGGGGGGTCTCCTTACAACCCATACCAGACCTACGGGCCTGGTATGCTCCTGGGGGGGAACCCATGCCGGTTTGGAATTTACAAATTGCCGTGGAGTTCTCCCTCGGGAATGCATACCAAATGCCGTCGCTTGAATGGGCCTTTACAAGGTGTGACTAACTTTACACTTTGTAAAAGCAGCCCTAGTTTTACACCAGGCAAACTAACACTTACGGCGAAAAAACTAGGCACAAAAGCTTTGAGGATCGCCCTAAGTGCTAATTTGCATACTAGCAGAGGCATTTCGACTCGAAATGCCCCCAGTGGCGGATGCGGTACTGCATCCTAAGATCCGGCAGTGTAAGTCTCTTACAGATGTCGGATCTTCTGCCTAACTTAGGAAAACTGCTTCTGAGGATCAGTTCCAAAGTTAGAACCAGAGATACGACGGCTTACGCCGGAGTATCTCTTTTGTGGATATGGCCCTATTTGTATAAAAAAAGATACAAATTGTCATTCCTAATGTGACAGCGCTGAAAGCTGAAAATTGGACTGGTCAAGAAGTGGGTAAAAGTGCCCAGTAGGCAATAGACATGTATATTCGTTTTCGTCCAAATGCATTTTCGTCCGAATTTCTGGTATTTTCGTTATCGTTTTAACAAATGAAAATGAACATGCAGAATCCGAAATCCGAAAGATCCAACATAAAAAATGCTTTATTTTCATTTTCGTTGCTACAACAGTTCGACATGACAGGAGATTCGACATGACGCTGACAAAAGCAATCTGTGTCTATCGAATCTGCGGTCAAATGTGCCTAACCTTAACTCTATTAGTCCAAGATTATTCTACATAGAGAGGAAAGATTTGACATAGGGAGAAAAGATTCGACATTATAGAGATAGTGTTGGGGTAGACCATTCGACGTGAACGACGAAGATTCGACAAAGCATCGAAAAACATACAAACGTCGAATCTGTCATTGAAGGCGTATGGTGTCTGTAGAAAGTTCTAAGAAGATTCGACAAGCAGCTAAACTGTACGTTGCCGCAATCGTACATTTCCGGTCAAATGCTTGGCCCATAGGCTATAGAAGAATTTGAATGTTGGTTGACTAGTAATAATAATTTATAAATATAATTATTACTAGTGTCATACAACATTATATCTATAGCTTGTAGGCGGAACATTCGACCGGAAATGTACGATTGCGGCGTCGTACAGTTTAGCTGCTCTGTCGAATCTTCTTAGAACATTCGACAGACACCATAAGCCTTCAATGACAGATTCGACTTGAATTAATTAGAATTATATATCAGACAGGAGGCTCATATCTTATGCATTATCTCTCTTTAATAATGCTCACAGCAGAAAGTGTATTTAAAACATTCAGTGTAAAAAACTTAAAACAAAAACCACCACCCCCCGCAGTCCATATAGTCACTAACCACGCCCCAACGGGGACTCCATAAAGGACATTTGCATTTTTGCATTTTTTAACAAAACAAAATAAATAAAAATGAATTTCAGGAGTAACTAAATAAATGTAATTTTCTGACGAAAACGAAATTCCGAACAAAATATTTCAGTGTGCACATGTCTAGTAGGCAAGAGGTAAAGAGTAACTTCACTTTTGTTGAGAAAAAAACATTGCCCTCTGGGTGATCTATGCACATTACGAACTTACATACTTACATACATTTAACAAACTTTTGTTGTAGATTCCTACCTTTTGTTATTTAGAATAAATCCATGTGTATATGTCTGTGTCCATGTGGTATACGTGAATCTAATGGGAGTGGTTTCATAATGATCAATCAGCTGCTGCACCTGCATGGCTCTAATGAGGAAAATTGCAGGGTGTGCATACCTTTAGACATTTTTGCTGCAGGGTTTGCCTGATATCTGGGTTGTATCTTAGTTTAGACGTCTGTAAAAATCAGTTAGTCAATCACACGAGCAGAAAATTATGTTTCTGGGGGGTTCTGTATACATTCTATGTACAGAACACATCCAGGTAGCCACACTGCATTGTATATTGAAGAAAACGACAGAGCTGCAAACTGTAAAGGAAAGGTAATTTTTAATAACATTCAATTACAATATGACTTGAATCGCAATTGTATATGTTATACTATTTTTTTCTTATTTGCAATTTTTTTCACTTGAAAGTGGAGTTACCCTTTATGTTAAGCCAAAAGAAATATTACTTTTGGATGGGGTAAGAACACTATATGCTGGCTACAGCAACGATTTTAAATCACTACCTTACTGTGCCCGCTCCCCAGACAACACTGGTTTAAATAGAGTGAAGATGATCCCATTCTAGGTTGGCTCCGATCTAAGGAATTGCATTATAGAAGACGACAAAGGTGCCAAAGCTTGCAAATGTGGGAATTGCTCATTTTACAATGATGGAGCAAACAATAAATTAATGTTCATGCATATTGAACCAATTGGCCGATTTGGCAAGCTCCTTTTTTTTTCTTTTTTCTTTGTCATGTATAAAATGTTGTACAATAGATATACTGTACAAATAGATTATGACAGAATATATATTAGACAACAGTTAAAATCTTATATACTTAAAAACAGAAATAAACTTGACCTCAAACGACTATGATTTCCTTTTATAAAGGCTTTCACTTTTGGTCTTTAAATATTAATTGTACCAAATGCTTTGCTGCTTTTTTTTTTTTAAAAACTTTTTTTTCACATCATACAACATACAAAAGACACGAAACAAAACACTTAAGGAAGTGTAAAAACATGCAGAAAAAAATCCTAGTTGGTGTCATACGCATTGGAAATTATAGAAAACTTTCAAGATTCAACACCCCTTCTTTAACTTCTTGAGACCCACGCTATAGCCGAATGACGGCTACATCGTGGATCTGAATATCCAACTGGACGTCAATTGACGTCCGCCCCTTTGGGCGTTCCACGTGCGCGCTCCAGAGCGCGCAGCGGGGAAACTCTGTGTTGGCCGTGTCCCTTGGACACAGCCAATTACAGATCGCCGCGAATGGCCAATCAGAGTGGCCGTTTGTGATGCGTTCTGTGCGGCCAATGAGAGATGATCTCATATGTAAACATATGACATCATCTCTCATTGCCGGCTCACACAGAGACATCAACCTGTCTCTGGAGAGGAGACCGATCTGTGTCCCTTGTACATAGGGACACAGATCGGTCACCTACCCCAGTCACCCCCCCTCCACCTACAGTTAGAACACAATGCAGGGAATACATTTAACCCCTTCCTCACCCCCTAGTGTTAACCCCTTCAATGCCAGTCACATTTATACAGTAGTTAGTGCATATTTATAGCACTGATCGCAGTATAAATGTGAATGGCGCCAAAAATTTGTCAAAAGTGTCCGATGTGTCCGCCATAACGTCACAGTCCCAATAAAAATCGCAGATCACCGCCATTTCTAGTAAAAAAAAAAATAATAAAAAATAATAATTCTGTCCCCTATTTTGTAGGCGCTATAACTTTTGCGCTTATTGTGATTTTTTTTTTTTTTACCAAAAATATGTAGAAGAATACGTATCGGCCTAAACTGAGAAAAAAATGTGTTGTTTTTTTTAAATTGGCATATTTATTATAGCAACAAGTAAAAAATATTGTATTTTTTTTCAAAATTGTCGCACTTTTTTGTTTATAGCGCAAAAAATAAAAACCGCACAGGCGATCAAATACCACCAAAAGAAAGCTCTACTTGTGGGGAAAAAAGGGCGTCAATTTTGTTTGGGAGCCACGTCGCACGACCGCGGAATTGTCAGTTAAAGCGACGCAGTGCCGGAAGCTGAAATTTCACCAGTGCAGAAGGGGGGTATATATGCCCAGTAAGCAAGTGGTTAAGGGCAATTTTTTTCTAAATTGCTAAGCTCTAATTTCATTTTGTGATAAAATCCAGTTGTTCTACCTTTAGATGAATGTGAGCACACCTTAATGACGTCATTTTAGTACAAAGTCTAATGCCCTGTACACTTGATCAGAATTTCCGATTGGATAAAATCTGATGGAATTTTCCGTCGGCAATTCCGTTCAAGCTGTCTTGCATACACACTGTCTGACCAAATTCCGACCGTCCAAAACGCGGTGACGTAAAACACTACGACAAGCCGAGAAAAATGATGTTCAATAATTCTGAGCATGCATCGACTTGATTTGGAGCATTCATATTTTTTTCTCCATTGGGGGTTCCACACAGACGATCGGAATTTCCAATAGGATCAGAAAATAATAAAACATGTTCTATTTCTAAACTCTGACGGAAAAAAGTCTGATGGGGCCCACACAAGGTCGGAATGTCCGATAAAAAAACTTTTTTCATCTGAAATTCCGATCATGTGTACAAGGCATAAAGTGGGGTTTAGGTAGGGCTCTCATGAAAATGCATTAATATGCTTTGCCAAAAGAAGTACTTTTGGGTAAATGCCATTTTAACATATCAGGTTAGTGCCTCGCCTACTGTGTTTGAACTCTAGACAAACAGATATAGACACAGTTTAAATACATACACATGAATTCTTTCAGCTGCCAAAAGATTTATTAGTGTGTAGTAGGCTCCATCCCTGTTTTATACAGTATAATTGTATGTCAGTGAAGGTTTTTTTTTAATGTATGATATCTGAATACAAAAAATACAGACAAATTGTGCAAGTAGACACAAATATAATTTTAAAACCATCATTTATTTTACGTCAATAAAATTCATTTGGTAAAATTGATAAATTCAACAGACACATATATCACATTTGATGTTAAGATTGATGCTTCCAGTCGACATGTTTCGCCAAATTTTTGCACAGCTTATTCAGGAGTATATGCATCAATATAGATTAAACAACAAACAATTCATAAATGATAATTAAGATCTTATACATAATCAGGTTTTTTAATGATATATTCATAACATGACAAGTCTTACACAATTATTTAGTCATACAGAATGCATCTAAGTATTGGCAACTTTGCAATAATTTTTTCACTATAAATCTATAAATCTTGTTACATCCCTGTTGAATTGTATCAAATATTATCTGTAGTTTCATTGGTAGTTGACACCCATACAAAAATGAACTAAACAACTGATTAGACAGCCACTGAGGGGATAAAGGGTCTAAGCTATATAAAATATATATTTAAAATTATACGCAAAGTATGTGTGTATTCATACTTCATAATGATGAAACATGAATATATATATGTTGACTTACAAGGAATCCTAAATTCCTAATGCCTTGTTTCCACTGCACGGAACGGTTCGGGTCAGTAAGAATGGAGCGGTTTAGAATGGACCGGTCTATTCTCATGAGCGTTTCCACTGCAAATCGGACCGTCGGGGACCATTCAGGATTTAGAAAAAATGCCTAGCACATCCACCAATCAGTGGAATGTATTGCATCTCCTCCCCTAATGGAACCGTTCCATTTCCTATGGCCCCACATCTGAAGCAGGACCCAGAATGGTCCGGTACGGTTCGGTTTAATGGCACACTTTCGTAGTGGAAACACCCAAAATAGCGTACCGAACCGAACCGTACCGAACCGATCCGCTCAGTGGAAACGAGGCATAAGTGAACCTCAGAAGCAAGCTGAGACTTGATTACATTTTTGTCTGGATTATTCAACACCCGCAAGGTATGAGGATTCACAGACCTAATATAAAAAGTCTATTAAATATTGACAAAGTATATATGATGATTTTATTAATGATTTTTTTTATTAATGATTAAATTAACTTTCCAAAGATTATATATATAAAACTTCATATAACTTCATCAACTGCAGTTACAAGGCACCCCCAGCATATAAATGATTATCCCCATCAAAACTAATATATCATCAATTGACTGATGTTTTTCTAGCAACACATAGGGGCTGTATAAAGCATGCCTGTAAATTAGCGCATGTTTCCCGTGGTTAGAACTGTCCCTGCACAAAATTACATTTTGAAGGAAAAAAAGTCATTTAAAATCACTCGCAGCTATAATGAATTGTCGGATCCCGTCAATTCAGAGAAAATTCATTCATAAAAAAATGCATTTACCAGGCCGTTAGGTCTGGTATGGATTGTAAGGGGGAACACCTACGCCGAAAAAAACGGCGTGGGGGTTCCCCCAAAATCCATACCAAAGCCTTATCTGAGCACGCCGCCTGACCGGTCAGGAATGGGGGTGGGGACGTGCGAACGCCCCCCCCTGAGCCGTACCAGGCCGCATGCCCTCAACATGGGGGGGTGGGTACATGTTAATGAGGACAAGGGCCTCTTCCTGACAACCCTGGCCGTTGGTTGTCAGGGTCTGTGGGCGGGGGGCTTATCGGAAACTGGGAGCCCCCTTTAATAACATCGTACCCTACCTATTCACCTGGGGGGAAAATGTTAAGTTAAAAAATCTGTGTAGTGTGTTTTTTTAAGTATTTTATTAGTCAGCTGGGGGGATCTTCTGCGGGGGCCCCCCTTTCTTCTTTAAGCTCTTTTACAAGGGGGGTAGGCCCGGTCTTCTCTGCCGTTTTCTGCCGGGGGGAGCCGGACTTCACCGCTGTCTTCTCCCAGGGGGGGGGAGCCGGACTTCACCGCTGTCTTCTCCCGGGGGGGGGGGGGAGCCGGACTTCACTGCTGTCTTCTCTGTTCTCTCTCAGACTTGTGACTGGGAAAAAAACATGGGAATCAATCTCACCTTCGCTGAGAACCCTTCACTGGTTGCCAGTAAAAGACCGAATTGCATTTAAAGCACTCTGCCTGACACATAAGTGCATCCATGGGAAGGCTCCGCAATATCTTTGCGACAAGATAGAACCTCACAATTCTAATCGCGTTCTGCGATCCAGCGACCAAAATCTGGTCAAGGTTCCAAAAACCAAATACAAGTCCAAAGGAGAAAGAAGGTTTGCTTTTCAAGGTCCTAGACTATGGAACGCTTTACCAACCAGCATTCGGTTGGAGGAAAACCACCTGACTTTCAGAAGACAGATCAAAACTCTGCTCTTTTGATGTCATGAGACACGAACAACAAGCGCCCAGAGGCGATTCAGTTCGCATGTGCCACGCTATATAAGTTTTTCATTCATTCATTCTCTTCTGCCAGGCTCCACTGCGGGGCCCGGTCTTCTCCGCTGTCTTGTTCCGTCTTCTCTTCTAGTGATGTTGACACGATGAGCTCTCCCGCTGTAATAGCGTGTGCACGTTGTGCAACGACTTATATAGGCATGGGGGGGGGTTTCCGGGTGATGCCACCTGGCGACCCCATCCCTTGTTACATCAGATTTCCATCATGCCCCAGGAATGTTATGTAACAAGGAGTGGGGTCACTGGGTGGCATCACCCGGTGACCACGCCCCATGCCTATATAAGTCGTTGCGCAACGCGCACACAGCATTACAGCAGGAGAGCTCGTTGTTTCAACTAGAAGAGAAGATGGAACAAGACAGCAGAGAAGACCAGGCCCTGCGGTGGAGCCCGGCAGAAGAGAGAACAGAGAAGACAGCGGTGAAGTCTGGCTCCCCCCGGCAGAAAACGGCAGAGAAGACCGGGCCTACCCCCCTTGTAAAAGAGCTTAAAGAAGAAAGGGGGAGGGGGCCCTGGCAGGAGACAGCGGTGAAGTCCGGCTCCCCCTGGCAGAAAACGGCAGAGAAGACCGGGCCTACCCCCCCCTTGTAAAAGAGCTTAAAGAAGAAAGGGGGAGGGGGCCCGGCAGAAGACAGCAGTGAATTCCGTTTACCCCCCCCCCCCAGCAGAAGACAGCAGTGAAGTCCGGCTTCTCCCTCGCAGAAAATGGCAGAGAAGACCGGGCCTACCCCCCCTTGTAAAATAGCTTAAAGAAGAAAGGGGGGCCCCCGGCAGAAGACTAATAAATCACTTCAAAAATCTGTGTAGTGTGTTTTTTTAACTGAACATTTTCCCCCCAGGTGAATGGGTAGGGGTACGATGTACCCCATACTCATTCACATAGGGTGGGGGGCCGGTATCTGAGGAACCCCTTATTAAAGGGGTGTCCCAGACTCCGATAAGCCCCCCGCCGCAGAACCCGACAACCAACGGCCAGGGTTGTCAGGAAGAGGCCCTTGCCCCCATCAATATGGGGACAGGGGTGCTTTGGGGTGGGGGGCACAGTACCCACCCCCATTCCTGACTGGCCAGGAAGCGTGCTTGGATAAGGGGTTGGTATGGATTTTGGGGGAACCCCCACGCCGTTTTTTCGGCATAGGTGTTCCCCTTACAATCCATACCAAACCTGAGGGCCTGGTATGCTCCTGAAGGGGAACCCACGCCGTTTTTTTTAAAATTTTGCGCGGAGTTCCCCTTCATGATCAGCGTAACTTAAAAAAGATTCTGCCATTCAGGTGCGCCTCTTCAAGCCACGCAAAGGCAGCTACGCCACTTGATATTTACCAATATTTTGCCGGCGTAGTGAATGGCCGAAAATGCCGCTCACACATGCGCAGTACACAAATAAACCTCCCGCAGGTTTAAATGTACCAGCAGGTGCAGCGGCTGTTTTTTTTCAAAAGTCACTTTCACTTTCTATTCAGGCCGTATAAGTTACACAACACATGTCACTACACTTCCCCACATCATCCCACATCCCCCCCCATAATAAACTCACCCCCAAACTCATTTTATTTACATTTCTAGATGCTGTGCGCCAGGTCCATAGTGGCGCACCGTGCGCCCTCTCCTGGGCGCATTCGGCATTATAGTAAATACGAAATTGCGCTGCATTGCCGGCGCATTCCTTTAGTAAATACTATAACGGCCATTGCGCACGCCGATGCGCCATGATTCATGGCGCAAACCTTTAGTAAATCAGCCCCATAGTGAAAAATCTATCAGCTTACTGTGTTTGTATCCTCTATCTCAGGGGTGGGCAATTATTTTTTCGATGGGGCCACATGAGAAACTAAAAATATTTTGGAGGGCCGGGCCAAAAGGCTAAACTCAATACTGCATAAAATCAATTGTATTTCTTTATAAAAAGCAGTAAATATCATTGTTGGAAAACTGGTACGAGTACTTGTTATAGACATGGCACAGGAGGGGGACAGAGGCTGGGGACATGGCACAGGAGGGGGACAGAGGCTGGGGACATGGCACAGGAGGGGGACAGAGGCTGGGGACATGGCACAGGAGGGGGACAGAGGCTGGGGACATGGCACAGGAGGGGGACAGAGGCTGGGGACATGGCACAGGAGGGGGACAGAGGCTGGGGACGACACAGGAGGGGGACAGAGGCTGGGGACATGACACAGGAGGGGGACAGAGGCTGGGGACATGACACAGGAGGGGGACAGAGGCTGGGGACATGACACAGGAGGGGGACAGAGGCTGGGGACATGACACAGGAGGGGGACAGATGCTGGGGACATACGCTGGGGACATGGCACAGGAGGGGGACAGAGGCTGGGGACATGACACAGGAGGGGGACAGAGGCTGGGGACATGACACAGGAGGGGGACAGAGGCTGGGGACATGACACAGGAGGGGGACAGAGGCTGGGGACATGACACAGGAGGGGGACAGAGGCTGGGGACATGACACAGGAGGGGGGCAGAGGCTGGGGACATGACACAGGAGGGGGACAGAGGCTAGGGACATGACACAGGAGGGGGACAGACGCTGGGGACATGACACAGGAGGGGGACAGACGCTGGGGACATGACACAGGAGGGGGACAGACGCTGGGGACATGACACAGGAGGGGGACAGAGGCTGGGGACAGGCAGCCACTGTTTAATCAATAACAATTGATTAAACAGTGGCTGCATGTGATGGCACAGTGGCTGCGTGTGATGGCACAGTGGTTGCGTTTGATGGGCACAGTGGCGACAATTGATGGCACAGTGGCTGCGTGTGATGGGCACAGTGGCAACAATTGATGGCACATTGACTGCGTGTGTTGGCACAGTGGCTGCGTGTGTTGGCACAGTGGCTGCATGTGATAGCACAGTGGCTGCGTTTGATGGGCACAGTGGCTGCGTGTGATTGGCACAGTGGCTGCGTTTGATGGGCAGAGTGGCTGCGTGTTATTGGCACAGTGGCTGCGTGTGATGGGCACAGTGGCTGCATGTGATGGGCACAGTGGCTGCGTGTGATTGGCACAGTGGCTGCGTGTGATTGGCACAGTGGCTGCGTGTGATTGGCACAGTGGCTGCATGTGATTGGCACAGTGGCTGCATGTGATTGGCACAGTGGCTGCATGTGATTGGCACAGTGGCTGTGTTTGGGAACAGTGGCAACAATTGATTGCACAGTGGCTGCGTGTGATTGGCACAGTGGCTGCGTGTGATTGGCACAGTGGCTGCGTGTGATTGGCACAGTGGCTGTGTTTGGGAACAGTGGCTGCGTGTGATTGGCACAGTGGCTGCGTGTGATTGGCACAGTGGCTGTGTTTGGGAACAGTGGCTGCGTGTGATTGGCACAGTGGCGACAATTTATGGTGGCACAGTGGCTGCGTGTGTTGGCACAAGTGGCTGCATGTGTTGGCACAAGTGGCTGCATGTGTTGGCACAAGTGGCTGCGTGTGTTGGCACAAGTGGCTGCGTGTGACCCCTCCCGGCCCTGCCTACTGTTATCACCGCGGCGGGGAACATTAGACAGCGTTCGTTTGAACAGCTGTTTTCCCCGCTGCGCATAGACACTCCCCCTTGGACGGATCTGTCCAATCGCGAGCAAGGGGGAGTGTCTATGTGACTCCCCCTTGCTCGCGATTGGACAGATCCGTCCAAGGGCGAGTGTCTATGCCATAGACACTCCCCCTTGGACGGATCTGTCCAATCACGAGCAAGGGGGAGTGTCTATGTGACTCCCCCTTGCTCGCGATTGGACAGATCCGTCCAAGGGGGAGTGTCTATGCGCGGCGGGGAAAACAGCTGTTCAAACGAACGCTGTCTAATGTTCCCCGCCGCGGTGATTAACGCGGCAGCGGCGGCGGTTTCGGCGGCGGGGGTGGGCCGGATTAAAAGGTCCGCCGGGCCGTATACGGCCCGCGGGCCGTAGTTTGCCCAGGTCTGCTCTATCTGTTTGCTTCCTTGTGGCTCCAGCAATTTGTTCTATTTCAGACTGAGGGCTCTTAGTCTTTAGCCATGTGTTGTGCTGATCTGATTGGGATTATTGCGATGCAGTACCTATCCCGCATTATCCCAGGGGGAAGGGGGGGCAATTTTTCCTATTTCAGGCTGAGGGCCCTCTTTAGCCATGTGTTGTGTTGGTCTCTTTGTGATGCAGAACCTATCCTATTCTCACATTCGCCGGGCCTGCTGATTGGCTCCTCCTGTGGCCAATCAGCGCGTACATGTGGCTCTGGCGGCGCGCACACGCCTTTCCCCAGTGGCTATTAGCAAAACCATGTACAGGTACGGAATTTTGCATAATGTAGTATTTGTGTTAGGTTTTCAAGAGTATTTGGTATACCCACTCGGGCGAGCTCATCCTTGAGACTTTCAGAAATACCCATGCAGAATTGGTGTCGTAGGGCAGCATCATTCCATTGAGTGTCTGCGCTCCAGCGCCTGAAGTCTGTGACATAGTCCTCAGCCGCTCTGCGGCCTTGCTGGATCGCAAACAGAGCAGATTCCGCCGTGGCAGTTTGCTGAGGGTCCTCATAAAGCTAGGCCATGGCCTCAAAGAAGGCTAACAAGGAGTGGGAGATGACAAATCCCACCTTGGTGGCTTCAAGTGAAAAAGTCTGGGGTTGTAGGGCAAAGTATAACCTGGCATGCATTGCGGAAAGCCCGAAATTTAGTTTGGTCCCCTGCGAATCTTTCGGGAACAGGAACTCTGGGTTCAGGCGGAAGCATTACTACTGAGGGAGCGGAAGCAGACTGTACAGGTGCAGCGGGGAAAGCCAAAGCCACATTAATGGGACTCGATAAATTCTGGACCCGTTCATCCAACTGGATATATCCTTCTTGTAAGGATTTCACGGCTTGCGTGAGCGTTGCAAGTTGTGTACAAATCTCCTCTATTGGCGAGGTTCCTCCTGCAGACTCGGACATGGCTGTTTGCTACTGTTATGTACCTCCGCGGTTGAGTCTGTGGAAGGATACCTTTCATACAGCTCTGGTTCAGGAGCCACTGGAGCGGGGACAGTGGTCTCAGGAACACAGTGGGGTAGGAGCAGCAGGTTAACTTTCTCTCCTTCCTTACCTTTCCTTGATCCTCTGGTACACCAGTTGACTGGTGGGAGCAGGAGAAGCTGCCATGTGTAAGCTCAAGTCATCGTAAGCACAAGGCTATAAACTCTCCAACTGTGACAGCAATTGTGATTTGCTCAAAGTTGTTACACCAAGTAAGTTATGTGTCCCAGAAGTACTGGACAGATGAATGGAGCTGTGGGGTAGGGAAGAAAAGGTGAGTATGTGTTGATGGGGAGGGGGGATTAATGCAAACCTACTGTTTTATCTTGAATTAGCAATGGCTGATCTTCCTGAAAACGTGGCCCTGTTCCCTTCTGGCCCTCTCTAGAACTTTAATGTAAAGGGTAACATCAGCTTCCAATAATGCACTCAATGCTTCCAATTATGCACTCAATGAAGGGTTGGAATTGTTTACTTTAAATCCATACTTTTTTAAGCACTTTCTGCAACTAATTTAATCTCTTACAAACTATGCCGCTTCATGATCTTTTGGTCATTGCTTATCTTCCTCTTTGAGCTGGTGCCATGACCTCTGCCCCAGGTTACCTGTTTTAGGGTGGCTCCTTGCTCTTGCAGTATCCATTAAAGGCACACTTGCATGCAGGAGCTAAAGTTATGCCTCCCTTCACTGTGTGCATTCATAGAAACATACAGCCCCATAGCCTAGATTGGCAAGGCATTCCCTTGCTGCTCTCTTATTCTCACTCCTCACTTTTCCAAACTAACAGACTGACTCCAGACTGCACTGTCCACTGTTAATCTTTCTTGTGATAGACAGAAGCTACGGGAAGAAGGAATTAACAGTATTGAAACATAAACTGCAAAAGCTGGGGGTAAGAATTTTAACAAACAGTATACAGAGGAATTCTTTTTTTATTTTGCTTAATGTGTTAAGCTAAAAAAACACTGAGGGTTTAATATTACTTTAAGGCCGGCTCGTGCCCTGTTTAGCTCTATTCTGTTTGCATATAGCTGTGACAATTACAGCAAATAAGTGTAGCGGGGTATTGCCCTTTCTAATGTGAAACTAAAGACTACCATTGCTGATCGTGAAGGATCTCAGCTCCCTCCGGTGGCCGAGTTGGGTTAGAGCCACCGTTTGTTTTCATTTCATTCTGGTACCGCAGTGAATGTTGGGGGATTGAGTTCAGAAGGAGAAGAGACTCCATTTGCCCTGGCCTGTAATGAACTACATTACCCAGAGAGCAGCTGTGAAACCCCAAGATGCTTCGCCTTCTGCACCGCCTGCTAAAGGAGGTAATTTAAGGGAGAGAACGTGTTTGGCGTGCTCTCTCTGGACCGCCTCTTCAACCCAGGAGGACGCTGTTAGGAGTAGGCCGCAGTTGAAGCCTACATACGCCCGGGCGGAGCGGCTTTGAGAAGGAGGGACAGAGTTTCTGCCGGAGTCATCGGACGAGATCCCAGTAACCCTGTGACCTGTCTGAGGACCGGAGACTGCTGACCGACCAGACGGTGTGCCGTAGAAGGACAAGGCCTGAACCGGTTGGGTGAGATGGGCACTTGCCTGAAAGTACTGATTGTCTTGCAGAAGGGCGGATCGTTAATATCCATCTTGCGGTTTGACTAATCAGGAAACTTTTAACAGTTTACTATTACCCTTTTGGATTATAAATTGTTTCTTTGCGCGCCAACGCATGCAAACGAATAAGTGCACAAACTGTTAGCAGGAGACTGTATTGAAGTTTGGCCCGGGACGCCAGGCCATCATGATTAGCTATAGCTATAGTACCCAAGGGTTATCTATTTAGAGTTGTATATTCATTATATTTGTTGCATTACTTGTTGAGTGAGTGAGTGAGTAACTTATATAGCTCTACAAATGCGAACTAAATCGCCTCAAGGCGCTTGGCACTTGTTGACCGAGTAATCAGTTCCATTACTTTATATTGTATTGTAGAGAGGCAGAGAGCTGGGTGAGGTTTGGCAAGAGGGCGTTTCAATGTATGTGTTTTGTTGAAGGGGTCCCTCTTGCTGTGTGCTCACACAGGTCTATCTGACATTGAAGCCTAGCTCACACTTAAGCCTTAATATTGTTAGTGATATTGCAGGGATCTGCAAATAGAGTAACGTTGTTGCATTCATGTTCGGTTGTTCATTCTTTAAGTAAGGCATTACTTTGGTTATCTTAAAGTTTGTGTGCAGCCTATCTTTCATACTGCAAGGTCCCTTCCATTTAAGGTAACCCCTTTTATTTGCATAATCTGTTGTAGTGTAACGGGATATTGTGTTTCCCCACAAGCTACTGGGGTCGACAACTATCATATTACCAGGTGTGTCAAGAGAGGGGTTTGAGACACTTTAAGGGGTTAATCACAGAGCGTAGATCCAAAACAACCAGCAGCTCCTCCGGGGGTAGTGCTACATAAGGTTTTGCAAAAATTAAGTTTGGCAGTTCAAATTTAATTTTGCCTTTAAAAAAACATCAATCATTTTTCACAACCTTACCATCTTACAGCTGCTTTTGTAACAAAAGGGTAAACTTAGCAGTGTTGGAGGCAAGGTTTAACATCAAAATTTCATAGTACACTAAAACCTCCATAGCGGAAAGATACAAAAGGTTTGCCTATTATCACCTCTTTTCTGTTTACAGAATTTTGTCTTAAAAGCAAGTTATTGCTTACAAAGAGCTATTAAATCATTACAGGCAGTCCCCGACTTACGAACACCCGAATTACGAACGACTCCTACTTTCGAACGGCCTCAATGCCGGCTGCTTGTGCGCCACGATGGTCCTGGATACCTCCGAGCAGCTACCTTGCCACATTCCACACTGCAGTACTTAATGTACTGCATGGTCAGAAGAGCCCCAGAAGTGCCTGGAACATGCCACATCCCTGCACAGGTGGAAGCCTGAACATCTCACATCCATGCACAGGTGGAAGTCAGAACATCTCACATCCATGCACAGGTGGAAGCCTGAACATCTCACATCTCTGCACAGGTTGAAGGCAGAACATCTCACATCCCTGCACAGGTGGAAGCCAGAACATCTCACATCCCTGCACAGGTGGAAGACAGAACATCTCACATCCCTCCACAGGTGGAAGCCTGAACATCTCACATCCCTGCACAGGTGGAAGCCTGAACATCTCACATCCCTGCACAGGTGGAAGCCTGAACATCTCACATCCCTGCACAGGTGGAAGCCAGAACATCTCACATCCCTCCACAGGTGGAAGCCAGAACATCTCACATCCCTCCACAGGTGGAAGCCAGAACATCTCACATCCCTGCACAGGTGGAAGCCAGAACATCTCACATCCCTCCACAGGTGGAAGACAGAACATCTCACAACCCTGCCACAGGTGGAAGCCAGAACATCTCACATCCCTGCACAGGTGGAAACAGAACATCTCACATCCCTCCCACAGGTGGAAGCCAGAACATCTCACCATCCCTGCCACAGGTGGAAACAGAACACCCCCAGAAACCATAACATCTCACATCCCTCCACAGGTGGAAGACAGAACATCTCACATCCATGCACAGGTGGAAGCCAGAACATCTCACATCCCTGCACAGGTGGAAGCCTGAATATCTCACATCCCTCCACAGGCGGAAGCCTGAATATCTCACATCCCTTCACAGGCGGAAGCCTGAACATTCCACATCCCTGCACAGGCGGAAGTTACACTTACAAGCAGTGTTCTGACTTAGTAACAGATTCCACTTACTAACAAACCTACAGTCCTTATTGCGTTCGTAAGTGCCTGTAGTATGAGTAAATAACACTTTAACTTTTCTTGTTAGTAGAGAGAGGCTTAAATGTATATTAAAAGATCTCCAAAACTCAAGTTCTGTGGTTGTGCTGGCTCCCTAATCTACATCCTCTTCTACATCCAAGTGATTGACATTGCTTACACAAGAGAATGATATTGCTTTATGAAGATTTTGTTGTTCAGACCTACTGAGATGAAGTGGAAGTAATTTCCAATATTCCATACACGTAGTAGGTTTATTATATATATTATGCCCCTAATATACTATATATATATATATATATAGATATATAGATATCTATATATATATATATATATATATATATATATATATATATATATATATATATATATATATAGGCAATTTTAGCCATATAATGATGTTTTTACATCATGATTTGTTGTTTTCAGTGTTCCTCTGCACAGTCAATGTCTGTGTGAGGCAGTGAAATTCTATACATGACCTACTGAACTAAAATAGTAATGTTACATCACATGTGTTGCCCTTGCTGGTTAGTGACACGGGAAGCATGCTGTCCCTTCAGCACACTGGGCTCTGGTGTGTCCTTTGTGTCCTACTTCTAACAGGCCAGTCATTGACAAGTCCCAGAGACATAAGACAGCTGCTGTGTCATATGTTATGTATCTGGCTAGACAAGGTCGTTAGTGTTGCCAAACATTAAAGAAATTAACTTAAACTAAAAAAAGAACAGATACTTTAGGTTTATGCTGTATTCAATAGAAGTGAAGGGACAGTGGCTGAAGCGCCACCTGCAACCGCATTTAGGGATGAGTCCATAATACACTATGATTACCTACATTTTTAGGTGGATACTTGACCCACCTACCCATAGCTAACTTAAAGGAACACTAAAGGTTCGTTTTTTATTAGATCAATTGATTGCTGTAAGCAAGAGCATTTAAATATCACTTACCTTGTTTTTCCTTTTGACCTCCAAAATACAGTAATCCAGGTTTGAAAATTCCATTTCCTGTCACTTCTCTTCTTGCTTTCCACCAGCATCTGAGCTGTTTTGCATGGTGGAAAGCAGAATGTGCTCACCCCCTCTCTATGACTACAGCCCTGCGTGAAGATGCTCTCTTATCCCTCACAGGCATGGAGGCCAAGCCTAATGGGAACTGTAGTTCCCATTAGGCCGTGATGTAGCAAGAATGAATGCGCACCGCAAACCAGGAAGTCAGTGAGAATAATGATTCAGGAGTGACGGAGGTGAATAAAACAGCTTGATTTCAACAGGTATCAAACTAGTTATAATGCAAAACATTACTTTTTACTTTATCAGCTACTGTCAGACTTTAATTTAAGAGGAAAATATTTTTGTCTTTACAACCCCTTTAACTTGCCAACATTCCCAAGCGATGCTGACTCTGTGCTCTTTTTAATCCTACTCTGCTATCCGGCTCCGACAGGCCTGTGAAACCTATGAGTATGTAGCGCTACCCCCGAAGGAGCCGCTGGTTGATTTGGGATCGGCCTACTAAGTTACCCTGGCAGTGTCTAGGGGTGAGAATAGCAACAGTGAGTGGAGTCCAGACATCCAATAAAGAGTTTTCAATGCTTTATTGTCCAGGCCAAACACGGCCAACATCAACACAATTTGGGAAGGTCAAAGTTGATGAAGGAAGAAATGAAGGAAGAAAAAAGAGAACCATGCGGTATCAGGCCTGGATATAGAACCGAGCAATACGCTGCTCTGCATTGAACCAATTTTGTAACACGTCGCCACTCTGCTCGGAGTGGGTAAAGTGCCCCCGGACAGACCCCTATGATAGTCCTGGCAGCCGGAGCGTCACCTTGGATAATACTGGAAGGAACAGGTCTCTCACACAGACCTGTCTCTAGGGCCCCTGCCACGGGCCAATTTCAATAGAGGTCTTTGGTGAATAAGGAAAGAGAATCCTCCCAGGAGACTTTTCTGTAAATGGTCCCCGGATGACAGCAAGCATACCTGTCAGTGGTCCGGACACCCGAACCCAGGCTGGGATTCTGTCAATAGGCCTTGGAACCCAGCGGAACGCTGAGATCCCTTCTCTCATCAGGATGAGACTCGCTGCAAAGTTCAGCTCTGGCCAGGTGGGCCGCGCCGGCGGAGTCCATGGATGCGCGTACCCTGAAGGTGGGTACCGCACCTGGAACAGGGACCCCGCGAAGAGATTCCCAACACATGACCTCTGTCCCAGATATACCCTCCGCCAGCATGCCCTGCGAAGGAAAACATCCTCTAATTGGCTGCTGGGAGAAGATCTGCTCTGCTAGAACCCCTCTGGCTGAAAGCAAGGGGGCGCTACAAGTATATTTTACTTCTTGACCCCAGTTGTTATTGCGGTTATATTCTACTCAGATTCTGAGAGCATTGTCACATTTTACTTGTATGCCAAACCGTATACGTCAATTATTTCAGTGTAGGAGTGACTTTATTTTCATTTTTATTTTTATTTTCTTAGGACTCAACTATTTCTTGAGTTTGTTGGGAATCACCTACTTCTGCACGTTTACCATCAAAATTCTTCATGATCAGTACTTTGGACATACTCCACTGAACATCAGTTACAGGCAGACCTGTTAAAGCGTTTGTACAGGAAACTTTTTTTTTCGTTTAAAATAACAAACATGTCATACTTACCTCCACTGTGCAGTTCGTTTTGCACAGAGTGGCTCCGATCCACGTCTTCTGGGGTCCCTCAGCGGCTGTCTCGGTCCTCCCCGCAATTAGTAACCACAGTAATGCGAGAGCTCGCATGGTGGTCACTAATTGCGGGCGCGCTTCTGTGATACAGCGAGCGGCCATAGCCGCTCACTGTATCACTCGGCCTGGGGGGGGGTGGCGTTATGCAATGTTTTTTCACCTTAATGCATAGATTTCATTAAGGTGAAATATTTTATGCATTTACAACTCCTTTAAGTTCTTCCATCTTCTGAGCAACTCGTGACACGCATTATGCGACGGTGGGAAGCTTTTGTCATCACGTCAATCACTTAGCCTGTAAACGCCCACTTCCGCGGAATTCACTACCCGGAAGCCGGGGGGTAAAATAGCGATAAAACGGTATGTACGGCAAAAAGATCAGCATACTGTCAGAAGTCAGCTCAATGTAATGTTAGACATTTTTTTTAGGGTGAACCCCCGCTTTAATAGCATGGCCAAACAACATACGGCATGGAAAGAATCCTGCAATCTACATTGCGATGTTATTTATTTTCAAGAAACCAACTTTTCCTCACTTAAGCCACTGACATTTCAACATCAACAGTTCCCTCATGTGTACCTTTACAGTGCTCCAAATAAGAGGAGTGGAGTGGCCTTTGCCATCTTGAGCTCTAATGTATACTTTATGGGTGTTCCACAATGTGACGGGGTCTGTTATCGATAGAGCATTCATTTAAAAAAATTCTCTAAGGCCTAGTACACACAAGAGGATTTTCCGCGGATAAATCCCCTGGCGGATTTTGATCTCATGGTTGTACTAACCATGAGATCAAAATCCCTGCTGAATTCCGTCCGCGGTGACGCGTCGCGCCGTCGCCGCGATGATGACGCGGCGACGTGCGCGACACTGTCATATAAGGACTTCCACGCATGCGTCGAATCATTACGACGCATGCGGGGGATGGATTCGGACGGATTGATCCGGTGAGTCTGTACAGACCAGCGGATGAATCCGTTGGAATGGATTCCAGCGGATCGATTTCTTAGCATGTTAAGAGATTTTGATCCGCTGGATATCCATCCCCGGGGGAAAAAATCCGCGGAAAAATATCCGCTGGATTGTACACACCAGGGGATCTATCCGCTGAAACCGGTCCGCGGATCAATTTCAGCGGATCGATCCTCTCGTGTGTGATTTAGAGATAGTTGCTTTGTGCTCTGGTTGAGATAACAGAAATATATCAATAAACCATATATTTGTACTTGTTTTGGCACAAATCCCCCCCCCCCACAATGATGGACACCGGAGTGTTCTCACATCACAAAATATCATGTATTTTGGATTTACTGACTTTTTTACCTAAAAATCTATCTACCAAGACTAGGGCCCGGATTCACATACATCGGTGCATATTTATGCCGCCGTAGCGTATCTATTTTACGCTACGCCCGCACAGCGTGGAGAGGCATGCACTGCATTCACAAAGCCAGTGCTCACCAAGATGAGCCAGCGTAGCGTATTTGCGAAGGCGCAGGCCAGCGTAAGTGGGCGTGACCCCATGCAAATGATGGTCCGAGCCTGGCGCAGTGGTTTACGCCCGGCGTATCTCAAACGGCGCATGCGCCGTGACATGGACGCAAGATAAGCCGGCCCACCGCCTATGCCCAGAGCATAAATACGCCAAGACATGCGCCCGTCGAGCGCAAAAGTACACCAGCAGCTTATCTTCCGTGGTGCAGGTACTTTTGCATTGTGATGTCTGCTCCTGTGACTGAGAGGGAGAGGAGGAAAAAATAATTTTGCCTGAGTAGAGGGCGATCCTGATCTCTGCCATCTCAAGGTACGATGTGTACCTCCATGGCGCTCAGAGTGGCATGACCAGCAAGGTCAGGAAGGAAGAGATCCTCCAGGAGGTCACCCTGGAGGTCAATGCCATTGGCCATGAGAGAAGGACCTCCAAGGACATCTCAAAGATGGTAAAGAGGCATGTCAGGGGCACGGGAGGCGGACCAGCCAGTACTGTCAGGCTCACTGCCGATGAGGAGGTGATCGCCAGATGTCTGGAGAGGGATCAGGTAAAGGGCCTGGAGGGCTTTGACTCCGGTGAACAGGCCTTGAGGACAGGTAAGTGTTTTTTATCCCCCATCCGGTGTTTAGCATGTGAGGGGGTGCAAGGGAACATGTGACAAGTGTGTGGGTCCACCAACATGTGAATGCTTTGCGTCATCCACAGATGTGCTGGAGGGAGCGGGGCCATCGTCTGCTGCTGGATGACCCACGCCATCCCCGGAGGAGTGTGCCCACACCTCTCCTCTAGAGAAAGTTGAGGAGGAGCATGGGGATCTGGAGGAATGTGTCTACCTTGAGGAGGATAACATCTTGCCTGGAACCTCCGAGACCTCCTCCCCATCAGGGGAAGCCCCTCAACCTCCCCCCCATCAGGGGAAGCCCCTCAGGGTCCACCCCATCAGGGGAAGCCCCTCAAGGGCCACCCCCATCAGGGGAAGCCCCTCAAGGGCCACCCTGTACAGACGGGCCCAAGCCTCTCCAGCCCCCAGGAAGGCTTTGCGGAAGACAAGGGGTGTATCCGAATCCCTACAACAAGGGCTTGCGAGGGAACAGGCCCGCCAGATGCGCCACATGGGTGCTATTGCCTGTGACCTGCGCTGTGTGGCAGACAGCCTGGCCTCCTCAGCCAAGACCTAGGCTGAATGCACAGTGGCTGTGCAGGGCACTGCAGCCACTGTGCAGCAGTGCCTCACACAGCAGGCTGAGCAGAGCACCTCAATCTCTGACAGCCTGCAGGATGTGAGTGCTAACTGCGCTGCTATGGTGACCTGCATTGGGGAGCTGCAGGCCACAACAGCAGGCCTCGTGGCAGAGGTGAAGAGCCTGGGAGTGGCTATACAGGCCAACACTGCTGCCATCTAGGTGGAGAGGAGTGACAGACCAGGGGATGATCCTCCTCCTGATGCCCCACCCCCCCACCCGAGGCTCCCCCCAGACAACTGAGGAGCCGGAGCCGTGGCACCAGGTCTGGCCCACGACAGGGCAAATGAGTGCTCTTTTTTTTGTTTGCTCAGATTATGAGCTTTTTTTTTTTTGGAGAGACGTGCATAGATGTATGTGCCGTCCTCCAGTAAGGGCTTGCCATGTCGACGAATGGCATGATCCCTTTTATTTTTTTTGTAGTGACTGCACACTGTCAGTAGTGAAGGCTACAGTGTGATTGGTGTGTGAATGTGGGTGACATTCCTGGCATGTCACCTTGGGTCGTCAGGGAGAGGTTATCCCCACGACCGTGTGAATGTGGTATGAATGGACAGCAACACCATTGGGGCCTTGGTGTGGCGTTGATGCTCCCAAGTCCTGCATGGTGGACTTGGGCTAAACCAATGTGATGTGGATGTGGTGTGTGTGAGCACAGGACCCCAGATGGCAAGTCACCTTTTTTTTTTTTTTTTAGAAAAAAAAAATGTTTTTGATATTTTTTAATTTATTTTTTTATTCTTTTTAGTTCCTTTTTTTATATTTATTTTTCTTTATTTCGTCTTTCTCAATTCGCGGCAGCACCCCCCCCCCCCCCAGGCCCATGCCTGAAACTGTGTAAGGGGCCCCATAATTTCTGATGGCGTCCCTGCCTGGCATGTTGGCATACAGATGTGTTGTCCTGCAAGTTTGGTTGCTCAGCTCGTCCGTAACGGTGCTGCTGCAGCTGCTGTCCAGCTGACCTGTGCACGTCTGGTGCTGAGTTACACCTGCTTTATAACTTTAGGCCTGACGTTGAACTTACACGCACCGCACGTAGCCTGCGCCGGGCGCACGTACGTTCGTGAATCGCCGTATCTCCCTCATTTGCATATTTGAATACAAAATCAATGGGAGAGCCACATGCGTCCAGCGTAAATATGCGCCCACGATACGCCGGCGTAGACAAGTTACGTCGGTCGGATGAAGCCTATTTTCAGGCGTATCTAGTTTTGTGGGCACGGCGCATAGATACGACAGCGCATATTTACACTTACGCGGCGTATCTCGAGATACGTCGGCGTAAGTGCTTTGTGAATCCGGGCCTAGATCTATTCAGGAATAGGTATGGTGCACATGTGAAAAAAAAGTGAAGTCCCATTTAGTTGAGTGCTGGCATCTCCCGTCATCAAACGTGAGAAAGTGAGTAAGGGTGGCTCTGTAGTGGCGCCTCGAAGATGTAGTCGACAAGTCTAAATATTTGTTGGGAATAGCATTGAAGTCTCCACAAACAATGGTGTGCCCTTGTCGAAGAGAGGCAACTTTCTTAAAAATGTAAGTTGTTTATAAATAGAAAAACATTATTTAAAGTGTACCGAACATTGTTGATATCACAGATAAAAATTATATATCTTCCATGTTCATCTGTTTCCAGTGCTGTCTGTTTAAAAGAAATAGCATTTTTGCAACGAGCAAAGCAACTTAATGACTTGTACCTTACTATCCAAAAATTTGAAGCGGCTAACAAATCTTCTACCTCCCAATCCCTTTGTGTTCAGCTATCTCAAGCCAGACATGACCTTTGGTCCCTCTTGCTGTTATAGCATGATTGACATGTTAGAAAATTAAAAGCCAGCTCATACCGATACAGCAACAAAGCCGGCAAATTGTTAGCTAATCAGCTCAGGGAAAAAAATTCAAACAGAAAATACATATCTCATTAATACAACTACAGGTAAAATAGTTTTTACTCAAAAGATATCGCTGATGCCTTGAGTGAGTATTATAGCGCATTATATAACTTGCATTACCATTCAATCGACCAATTACCTTTTTAATGATTTCCTAGAATACATTTCCTTGCCTACTCTCCAAAACATTCTCCCTTTACTATAGCAGAGATAGAGGCACTTATTAAAAAATTAGTGCATAACAAATCACCTAGACCCGATGTGTACTCATCAGAGTATTATCAAATTTATAGTTCCATTTTGATACCCCGGCTCTTATCTGTCTTTAGTGCTGCTGTTGCTATTTCTTCCTTTTCTTCTGAAATGTTGAGTGCCACTACAGTTACGTTGTCTAAACATGGAAAGAAGCCCACTATGCCCCAGAATTTTAGACCAATATCCTTGTTAAATGTGGACATGAAGGTGCATAACCAGGTAAACTTCGTTCCAGGCTGTCAAGCCCCTGATGCCATTAGGCGAATGATTAACTGTATTAGCCTGGTGGAGAAGTCAAAAATGCCTTCTCTGCTTTTTGCATTAGATGCAGAGAAGGCCTTTGACAGGATCCATTGGGGATACTAATCAAAATTGTTGGAAACATTTGGTCCCAAGGGAAAGATATACTCTGCAATCTTATGCCGCGTACACGCGGTCGTTTTATGTGATGAAAAAAAATGACGTTTTTAAACACGTCACTTTAATTGACCATGTGTGGGGGAAAACGTCGTTTTATGTCTTCTAAAAAACGACCAAAAAAAATTGAAGCATGCTTCAATTTTATGTGTCGTTTTTCAAAACGTCAACTTTTACTTCACAGAAATTGACCGTGTGTAGCAAAAACGTCGTTTAAAACGAAGTTTTTTCATCCGCGCATGCCCAGAAGCTACTTATGAAGCGAGCTTCAATGGAAAAACGTGGTGGAACGTAACCTCGCTTTGCTAGAACATTGTGAGAAAAACGATGGTGTGTAGGCAACTTCGTCTTTGAAAATTGAAGTTTCAAAAACGTCGTTTTTTACTTCACAGAAAATGACGTTTTTTTCTATCACATAAAGTGATGGTGTGTATGCGGCATTAGCCTTATAGTCTATGACTTTAGCATATGTCTTTGCAGAAGGTATGTTTTCTACATGTAGCACCCTCTACATTAGAGTGTTTTTGTTTGTACTACCAGTGAAGGTAAATTTTGGCAGGTCTAGTTGTGAGCTTGGCCTGTTTGTTTTTGATCTGGGGGCAGGCAAGTGGTTTAGTGTAGCAGCAGGTGACTGACATGTGCTTTATCTCTCTGGCGCTTCCTCTGTTTCCAGAAGGTTCTGGGAAAGAGGCATGGCAGAGGGCTGGGGTGACCTGGGGTGTATTTGGGAGCCCTGACCAATCCCCAACTAGGATTGGCAGGAGGCAGGCCTCCTATATATACCCATGGTCAGCCTGTTGTGGGAGGAGTTGTCGGGTGGAAGAACTGAATGATGGATTGTTAGACTGTCGTGGCCTTTGATCGAACCCCCTTTCTGGGGGAGTGAAATCAGGCCTGGAGCTCGCGAGCTAGGAGGGAGCCTCTCTCTCTACACGGTCATTGAGAGGTGTCCTGGAAAAGAAGCAGGAGGAGGACAGTTGGGAGCACTGCAGGGCAAGTCATTCAGGAGGAATCAATGCCAGGGTCAGTGAGTGAGAAGCACAGTGAGAAGCTCTGGGAGAGACATGCCAGGATTCGGACGTGAAGCCAAAGGGAGAGACTGTGATGTTGTAAAGTCAGGTCGCTGCAGCCAGGAGGGTTGGCAGGACTTGAACTAGACTTTCTGAGATCAGTAGTCCACCAAGTATCAGTTAGCACAACTATTCTTTTTATCTAAAATGGTTGCTACAACTAAGGGGATTGCAGACCCCCACCTGCAACTAGCTACTAGGAAAATGTTAGGACTTATTCAGTAGATATGTGCATTCCCGTTCGTACGAATGTTATTTTCGTACGAAAATGTTCATTTTCGTACCCCCAGAATAATGTGTACATACGAAAAAATGTAAGCACCAAAATACGAAAACTACGGGATTACGAATGAGTTGCATAACGAACAACCGCAAATACGAACGAACGATCCGACGAAAATACGACAAAACGAAAACGGCAAAAGAACGAATATGACATCTATAACAAAAGACTTGCATTCTTTATTTTGTTTGAATCCTTGTTCTGTTTGTATTTTGATTTTCAGTCGTATGTTCATATGACATCTAACAAAAGATTTTCATTCTGTATTTTGTTTGATTCCTTTTTCTGTTTGTATGTTCATATGACATCTTATAACAAAAGATTTGTATTCTGTATTCTGAGTTCCTTTTTTCTGTTAGTAATTTGGTTTCAAAATACAGAATGCAAATCTTTTGTTATAAGATGTCATTTTCGTTTTTTTTGAATGGGCAGTGAGTGTAGTTAGTTAGTGAAGCAGCTTATCTTTTGTGCTGAGTAGTACAGTAAAGCCAAATAAACTTTTCTGTGGATTTTCATCTGAAGGGAGAGATCAGTTGGCTAGACTTTTGAACCTGGAACCCAAAAATGGTTTTCGGATGGAGTTTAAAAACGAACGAACGTTCGGTAAAACGATCGTTTTTATGTTTGTTGTTAAAAAAGTCTGACCAAGTGTATGGGGCTTAACAATAGTTAATATGGATGAGCCGCGTGTTGAAAGTGCAGCGAATCCCGCGATATATTTACGAAAGTACAAAATGACAAAAATTCACGGAAATTATTGTCTAACAAGTAATGAACATGAATTAAACAGAATAACGAACCATCCCGCATGTACGAAAATAAAACGGTAACCAAAATACGAAACAAGCGGAATACGAAAAAATCGTGTCGTACGAAAAACGAACGGGAACGAACAGGAAAACGGGCGTCTTACAAAAAACGAACGGGAACAAACCTACGGAACGATACGAAACAGAACAAAAAAAAACGAAAAAAAATTCTGTGCACATGTCTATTATTCAGAGTGAGGCCTAGCCATGTGCTAACGGTGACAGGAATTTAAAGTTGGACAGTAGAGGTAAGCAAATGATCTCAAGTAGTGTGCTGGAGGAGATGTGAAGTAGGAGAGACTGTCAATTTAGATTCAACTACCTTTATTTAAACTAAGAAAGATAAATAATTTGGGCATCCCATGTCCATTTTCCCCATCCAAGTTTAAACCCATAATAAAAACAACAAAAAACAAGTAAAAGACTGTTCATTGACTGGAGAACGTGTGCCTGGATTGGATGTGTAACCAAGCAAGGTGATGTGTGGAGCTGAAACATGCAGCGACCCAACAGGGGCACCGTTACATGTAGCATTTACCATATCGAACGGCACAAGGCAAGGATGTCCCCTTTCACATTTGATTTTTGCCTTACTGATATGGAACCCTTGACGGAGAAGAAAATACAGGGAATTCTAGCCCATGATACTTACCATACCATTACACTATTTGCTGCTGACGTTATTTTGGCTCTCAAACCCAACTTTTTCTCTTCCTGCAGTGCATGAGGTTCTTACCCTATTTAACCAGATCTCCTACTATAAAGTAAATGCCTCCAAAATAAACATACTGGGCTTATCAATTGATAAAGCTACTGAACACAAACCAAAAACAAAAATCCTTTTCTTATCAATGGGTCAAGGACAATCAACAATATCTGGGTATTAAGCTAACTGCCTCAAGTACAGGACTATATAAAGCCAAATTTGCTCACAGTTTCATTGTTCCTAATCTTGTACACTAACTTGTAACTGCTGATGGTAGTAATTGTGATGTCATTTTGGTTTGAGTAACTTAGGTCCTAATAATATTTTTATGATTCATGTTCTCTACATTTTGTATTTCTTTGTATTTCTTGATATAGAGTTATTTTCTTTTTTTTTCTGTTTCTGTTCTTATATGATTTACTACCCAATTGTTCTCCATTTGATGCAGTACCTCTCCTAGTGGTCATCCCTACTCCATGTTTATGTAACGATTATTGAATTTGATGAGGTATAGCTCTACATACAAATGGAAAGCTACAGGTTATTTACATGCTACTGGAGAATAAGCATTGAATTGTATTCTTTATGCATACGTTTTTGGATGAGCTTACTGCACTATGTTTATTGCATTTGTATTATTGGAATGCAAATAAAAACTATTTTTGAAAAATTAGTAACACTAAACCAAACACAAAATGTAGCAGCATCAAGTTTACAAAGCGACAGACATACCTTAATGTCTGGAGTTTGAGTGGACAACTGTCTATCGTATCTGCAAAAGAGTTTACGGAAATCATATATGGGAGAAAAAGTTTTTTATGTAAACTGCTTTACTCTCAGCAGTCGAAAGTTGATGCGAAGGGGGTCATGTTTTTAATAATCTTTTAAATACAATTGTAATTTAAAAAAAAGTTGCTTTTGATAAGAAATGCATCAAACAAAATTGTTTTTATTAATGAAAACTTGGTGTTGTACAGTGCCTCAAAAGTCCCGGGATTTTCTTAGATTTCTATTTAGGTATTTGAGATTTGGGATGTAGCACATTTTTGTGAAGAAAGTTCAAGGCAGGGGTCAAGTCCTGGGAAAAAAAAGTGTGGGAACTCACCCAAGATCCCCACCCAGTAATGTCCTCCTCTGCCCCATTCCCCTCCCCCCCACAGTAATGTCCTCCTCTGCCCCTTAACCTCCCCCCACAGTAATGTCCTCCTCTGCCCCCTTCACCCCCCCACCCAATAATGTTCACATCTCCCACTTCACTCCCTCAACAATGTCCTCCTCTGCCCCCTTCCCCTCCCCCCACAGTAATGTCCTCCTCTGCCTCCCTTACATCAGTGTTCTCCTCTCTGCTGTGGCAAGGCGCTGCCACCGAGACACTCACATCAGTATACTGCTACTGTCCTCCTGTTACTGCCTTCCATTCAAAAATGGCACCAGGCGGCACCATTACACCACTGCACATGGGCCCTCCCAACTGAAAATGGGCAATCATTTGCAGGCTTCGGAATTTGCGCATTCACAGTTGTGCTGTCAACCCGCGGCCATATTTTTTTTTTTAGGAGTGCCGCTGCCTGTAATGGACATTTACGGGCAGCCTGAAAATAGGCTGAAATTTACTGGCCAGATAGCTTTTGCAAGATGATTGTCTGCCTTTGTTGCCCATCTGCACAAACCTTTCTATAGACATAACAAGTAGAAGAGTATATGAACCAGTAAACATCCACATATGCTCTTAAAGGAGTTGTAAAGGAAAAAAAAAATTGGGCTAAAATTAATGTCTGCAAGGTAGACAGACAGAATAGTGTAATGATTATGTTAAAAAACATAAGTAAATACCTATTAAATTCCTTCATCTATATCACCTCCGGCATTCTAGTTTCTGTTCTGTCATTCACTTCCTGTTTGCGGCACTCATTTATGTAAGAACTACATTTCCCAGGATGCATTGCGGCACGCCCAGTAATTCACACCTCCTTGAAGTCGTCCTGCCGCACAGATGTAGTTCCCAGGACGGGGCGAGCATGTCACTGAACACCGCAGTAAAGGCTCCCTTCACGGTGGTGAGTTACAATCAGACAAGCAGAAAGTGAACAGAACAGAGAAGAAATAGAGCAACTTCTGAGCAAAAACTAACAATGAGGAAGTGAAAAGAGGAATGTCTGCAGGTAAAGGATGCTTATTATGAAAAAAAAAATTCCTTTACAACCCCTTTAAAGCAGAACTCTGTCAAATATTTTTTTTTGTCTTTGACAGTGTGCGAAAATTTCGTTTTCATTTTGGAGTATGCTGTGACCCTAAACCCCTCTCCTGTTAAAGTTTCTTCATGCAATAAATGCTAAAAAGACATCCTCTGGACTTTGCTATTAAAGCTGGTGTGAATGGACCGGTGCTATTGGTTATGGGCAGCCCCTGTACTTTTAGTCAAGAACCAGTTATTACCAGCAGCTCCGATGGGGATAGCTCTACAGTTAGAATTTATGTAAGGTTTGAAAAAAACTGTCTTTGCAACTATTATAGTGGTCATATATGCTTCGATAAATGATTAATTGAATATAAGAAGGGGGTATAGGGGCGCTCAACGATTAATTGCTATTCTGTTTGATCTCTTCTGATGGGAATAATCAATCTAATGTCAACATTCAATCTGTATGCCACACATGGGAAAGTGAATTTCAGTTAAGATGTGATCATGATTTACAATCATACATTTTCTATCACCATGTAATCTCATAATCTGATGAAATTATGAACATATTTATAGGATCTCAGGGCTGCTGATCAATGGAAAGCAATAATTTTCTGCCCTGGAAAGTCGATCAAATATAATCTAAATCAATCATAAAGCCTATTCTTTTGCAGATTTTTTTTTATAATTCCTTTATTTGTCAGAAAAGTGCATCATACAAAGGTAAACAGAAACATAATATGCAATAAAACAGAACAATCTCAAATTGGTAGATGTGAAAGAGATAATATTACAGACAGCCTTGGCAAGACAGGGTATGTGCTTATAGTCAAATGCCAGAACAATTTAACAGGAATTTCCTATTGCAGATTTGATTGCTTTGATCAAATCTTCCATTGATTAGATGATAACATCAAAGCATGTATGGCCACCAGTTATTTTTTTAATAAAAAGATTATAGAGATCCTAAAAGTTTAAAGATTAAACTTATAAATGTTGTATCCCTAGCAAGGAGATTTCTCTTCAGATCCTGTTTTTATTTTATTTATCACAGGTACTTAAAGAGGAGGTTCGGGAAAAACAAAATTAAAAGCCAGCAGCTACACATACTGCAGCTTCTGGCTTTTAATAAATGGACACTTGTCCTGCTGTCCCTCGATGTCGGCAGTAGAGTTCCCGGCGTGAAGCCGAAAGGCTACACTGCCGCCGCCATTGCGGGTAAGGGAACGTAGGGAAGTGTAGCCTTTCGGCTTCACGCCGGGAACCCCACTGCGCATGTGCGAGGCCCCGCTCCTCTCTCCTATTAGCCCAGCTGCCAGGGGAGGAGGAGGGAGCCCCGCGGTGATGTCACTGCCGTGTCACGCCGTGGCCGGACTCCCGGAAGTGGGAAAGGATACCTGTCAAAGACAGGTATCCTGTCCCCCCTCCCCCCCGAAAGGTGCCTATTGTGACACTGGAGGGGGGGGAGGAATCCGATGAGCGGAAGTTCCACTTTAGGGTGTAGCTCCGCTTTATAGTCCCTGAATTACAATCTTACAAACTAAGATCCCTAACTCACATATATATATAAACACACTAGGGCCAATTTAGACAGGAAGTAAACAGAAGTCTCCAAAATGGGAATATAGGCAGCAATAACATGTTAACAGATGTTTTTCATTTTTCACACTCTATATAAAAATGTAAAAAAAAAACTTTGGGTTTTAATAGAACTGTCATGTCAAAAATCAACTTTATTTGCTTTATTTGGGAAGCAGTTGACTTAAAGTAGAACTAGAGGCAAAACTTTTATTTTTATTTTGGATAGAGTAAGGGAGAGTCATAATCATAACCCATGTCAGTTCATTTTTTGCCATGTGTCCCATTGGGAAGATATCCCTTTACTTCCTGTCCCTTAGCCAAAACAGGAAATTAGAGAAAATCCCTGCAAATTAATGGAATCCCTTGGGGCCCCCCCAGGTCATCAGAACTAGGGTCCCCATTTGCAAGATGTCCCCTCTATTACTTTTCTGGGAATAACCTAATATGTGGGATTTTCTTTTACTTTCACTTTCAATGATAATATTAAACAGGATAAATAGTAAGGGTAAATCTCCCTAATGTAGGCACAGACAGCAATAATAACTGACAGGGATTCCAATCTCTCTCCACTCTATCCAAAAATGTTCCTTTAGTTGTACTTTAAGTGCTATCCATCAGTGCATATGAAAAATATATATATACTGGGGAGTATTGTTAAAAAGTGTCTGAGACCAACATTTGTTCAACTGGGACACTCTGCCTTTAAATTTTCATTTAGTTTGCTGTGTGGAAAAAATTTCAGATAAAAGCTGAGTGGTTGCTAAGGACGGTGGTATCAGTTGAGATACAACTTGTCTTAGACACTTATAAGTAGTTGAGAATACACTAATCCAAGTTGTGGTGCTATTCATGGACACACACTTTGTTACAATAGATTTATCTAGGCAAGAAACAATGTACAAAGCACAGTCAGCAGTCATCTTTATTTTGTATATTCAGAATTAAAGAAAGCTAAAATCTAATTGGTTCCTTTGAGTTCCATGCCTTTTTCAACATTCTCTTACCTCCTTGTTCTGATTTTTAAGTCAATCCCCTAGTTATGAAGAACATTTTTAATCAGACATATTACAAGAGACAATACAAGAAATGTTAATGATTAAGATTCTATAGCAATGTGTAGAAACCTCCAGTTAGTTCCAGTTCTGTGGCTGTACAATGACAGTAAAATAATTCTTTGGGTTACTATAGACCTGCCATTATAACCAGTGTTCCGTGGAACTCTAGGGTCCCTCCAGAGGTTGCCAGGGGTTCTTTGATCAGTGGCTAATTGACCTTCTGTTTGATTGTGCCTGCATAGTTCCAGGGCCAATGCAACCAGTTTTGCAACCAGCCACTTAAAACGGAGTTCCACTCGTTTGTAAGTTTATTAAAAGTCAGCCTCTATGAAAAGTGTAGCTGACAGACACTCACCTGTCCCACGGTGCAGTGATTCCACCGCCCGAGGCCTCGCTCCTCTCCCCCCCACCTGTCTGCGGCACCGTCATTGCAAGTGTGGACACAGCAGGGTGCTCACTGCAGATGCGCGAGTCACGCTGCGCTCTCTTTGTGGCCAGGAAATCTATGATGTCCCAGAAGATATCAGAGAGGGAGGAGGAGAGGAGGAAGTAGCCTAGGCAGTGGGGCAGCGGAATCAGGAAGTGGGACAGGAAGTACCTTTAAAAACTAGGGGCCAGATCCACAGCCAGCCGCCGTAACTTAAATATTCCCATTTAAGTTACACCGCCGCAAAATTTCTACCTAAGTGCCCGATCCACAAAGCACTTACCTAGAACTTTTCGGCTGTGTAACTTAAATCCGGCCGGCGCAAGGCGTTCCTATTCAAATGGGGCGAGTCCCATTTAAATTAGGCGCGCTCCCGCGCCGGACGTACTGCGCATGCTCACGACGTCATTTTCCCGACGTGCTTTGCACGGTTTTACGTTGCGCCGGGTTTTGAGAATCGCGACAGGCGTAAAAAAAAAATACGAGTTGCGGCGGGAAAAAAAAAAATTTGAAAAAAAAAAGACGGCGACGCGGGATAGAAGGGTCTACTTTTACAAGGCCTAAACAGTTTAGGCCTTGTAAAAGCAGCCCTAATTTTGCGTTTGCAAACTAATACTTACGGAGAAAAAACGAAGCGTAAAAGCTTTGTGGATCTCCGTAAGTGCTAATTTGCATACCCGAAGCGGCATTTCGACGAGATATGCCCCCAGCGGCGGCCGAGGTACTGCATCCTTAGATCCGACAGTGTAAGTCCCTTACACATGTTGGATCTTCTGTCTATCTATTGGAAACTGTGGATCAGTTCCAAAGATAGAAACAGGGATACGACGGCGTATCAGTAGATACGCCGTCGTATCCCTTTTGTGGATCTGGCCCTAGGTACCCACTCCCCAAATGTAGCATGTAAGGCGGCGAGGAGTGCTTAAAGCAAGAGTTCAACTTTTGGGTGGAACTCCGCTTTAACATATCCTGGTCTTCAGGCCCAATTTTTATATTTAAAACTGAATTGTAATTCCGAATTTCTCTTTAATTGAATTATAATTACAGTCTCCTTGTTCTTCCCATCTTACGTATTGATACATTCTTCTACAGTGAGTGACCAGTTCTCTGGTGTGGATTCCTGAAACAGAGTGGGAGATATCCTTTCAATATGTGCATGTTCTCACAATATGGTTAGATGACGTGAGAAAAAAAGTCATAGTAAATACTAATGTCTGCCTAATAGATACTGTAAGCATTCCATATGCTGGATGAATTAAGGCAAATTAATGTCTGGGAATACTAAATCTGACATTCTAGATACAGTAAAACCTAGGATTGTGAGCATAATTTGTTCCAGAAACATGCTTGTAAACCAAAGCAAATTTCCCCATAAGAAATAATGGAAACGCAAATGATTCATTTCACAACAATTTATTCATAGGGCCTTCCGTTTTTAGTCCATATAAAAATATTATAGCAATGTGACCAGGTTGTGTAACCATAAAATGTCCATCCACAAATGGAAGCCTCCACAAGGATATTAGAAGCAAAATGCAGCAGGAGCTACAGAGTATAAAAGAGAAGAGAGGAGCCTCTAAGTGTAGCAATATATTGCTAAATGTTGTACCTTCATTAAATGTAACCATATTGCTACACTTAGAGACGCCTCTCTTCTCTTTTATACTCAGTTGTGACATGATGCTACTTGTATATCAAGACATCGCTTGTATAGCAAGTCAACATTTATTAAAAAATGTTGCTTGTCTTGCAAAACGCTCTCAAACCAAGTTACTCTTAAACCAAAGTTTTTCTGTATATGTAGGTGGCTGCTGTTCCAAAACAAAGTGCAGTCTTTTCCCTAAACTAATCCTTAATTCAGGCTTGTGAAAGCAGTGTCCCCAATGACAGATCTCCAGAATTAGTGTTCTTCAGGGAGGACTGCAGGTGCCAGCCAGCAATCCCCCTACATGGTGGCTGTGACAGCAGGCAGGCTTGATCTCTGAGGCCTCGTACACACGACAGAGTTTCTCGGCAGAATTCACCGAGAAACTCGGTCAAAACCCGGATTCTGCCGAGAAACTCTGTCGTCTGTACACTTTTGGCTCGATGGAGCCGCCGAGGAGCTCGTCGAGAAAATAGAGAACATGTTCTCTATTTTCTCGTTGTTCAATGGGAGAAGGCGGCCCGCCGAGCTCCTCGGCGGCTTCATCCCAGAACTCGACGAGGAACTCGACGAGGAACTCGACGTGCTTGGCACGTCGAGTTCCTCGGCCGTGTGTACGGGGCCTGAGGAGGAACTGCTCCCCTTTCTCTCTTCTCTGTAAGCAGCTGGAGATTACATTCTGTTGCTTGTCTGTGTCTGCCCTTCCCATGCAGACTGTCTGACTGGGCAGAGCCTTCCCCCTTTTATTATCAGCACAGGGAGAGGCAGAGCTCAGTAAGAAGTGGGGAAAACAGGGCAGCGGCTATCTCATTGACCAGGATTTCAACCTGCTTACATATAAGTTTTGGATCAAATACAGTAACACATGTACTGTAATAGGGCAGAAGTTTTCTAATCTGTCAAATTTATGCAGTAAAATAACAGCCTGTACTCATTTCCCTAGCACATTTTGGCCAATTCTCCTTTAATAAAATGGCTCCAATGTCACGCTGAGAGTTTGACAGAAACTCCCTGAACTCATCTAGTGATGTATATAAATAGTGTAAAAAAATCTATTAAAGTATACCTAAAGGAAAAATATTTTTTTGTTTTGTATAGAGGGATTAGAACACCTATTAGGTTTGTATTGCTGTCTGTACCCCTCTATTTGTCCTGTTTTATCATTTTCATTGAAAGTCAAAGTAAAAAAAAAATTTTTGGGTTGTCCCCAGAAAAGTAATAGAGGTGAAATCTTCTAATGGGAAGGCTAGTTCTGGTGATCTGGAAGGCCCGAAGAGATTCTCTTAATTTGCAGGGATTTCCTCTAACTTTGTGCTTGACTAAGGGATAGGAAGTGAAGGTAAATTTCCTCAATGGGACATAAATGGCAAAAAAAAAAAAATTTAAGAGGTGTAGCACTACCCTCGAAGGAGCTGCTGGTTACATTTTGGGTTTGCACGTTACCTTTATAGCTTCGTTGTCAGGGTGGGAAAGTCCATATTAAATGCAATGTCCAAACAGATGTAAAACCTTCAACAGTTAGGTTTTATTTTCTCTGCAGGGTAACTTGAACAAGAGAAAGTAGAAGAGAGGAGAAAAGTAGGCGAAGGTTCAGGCACACGGTACAGAATGCTCAAGGTAGTCAATTACTCTCCGCTCTCAACTATGGAGTGGGTATTGCTCACCCGGATAATCCCCTCTCACATGGCCTAGCAGCCGGGATGACGCACAAACTAATGTCCAGACGGTCTCTGCCACAGACCTTTGGGAATGAACTTGGTCTCTGCCACAGACCTTTGGGAATGAACTTGGTCTCTGCCACAGACCTTTGGGAATGAACTTGGTCTCTGCCACAGACCTTTGGGAATGAACTTGGTCTCTGCCACAGACCTTTATGATAACTTTGGATTCCAACTGATTCAAACTTAAAAGAAGGAAAACCCCATCCTCTCGGGATGCAGTTCTGCTTCTGTGTGTACATACTGTATGTTTTGATACTTTGAAAATAATGTGGTTGCTATGCATATCTTTGTGTGTTTTCCTTTAGGTACCAGATCTGCTATCAAGACCATCGGAGAATGGGGTGGGATTAGATAGTTAAGAGATGGTGGTAGTGTAATATATTTGATATGTGATTTACAACTGCTGTATGTGGAGATTTGTGCCATTCCTTTCATCGCATTTTGTTCCTCTTTTGTTTCTCTTGTTCAAGTTACCCTGCAGAGAAAATAATACCCAACTGTTGAAGGTTTTACATCTGTTTGGACATTGCATTCATTATGGACTTTCCCACCCTGACAACGAAGCTATAAAGGTAACGTGCAAACCCAAAAATTTAACCAGCAGCTCCTTCGGGGGTAGTGCTACAGAGGTATATAACCCTTCCTTACTCTATCCATGTGGAATAAAAAAAAGTTTTGCTTATAGTTCTACTTTAAAGCGGATCTCCACTCTAAAGTGGAGTCCCGCTGATCGGCACCCTCCCCCCCTCCGGTGTCACATTTGACACCTTTCAGGGGGGAGGGGGGTGCAGATACCTGTCTACAGACAGGTATCTGCACCCACTTCCGGCCCTACGATACGGGCAAAGGACTGGTTTTTTCCTTACCTTCCGTCCGTCCCCCGTTGTATGCTGGGAACACTCGGCTCCCAGCACACAGCGGGAGCCAATCGGCGGGCGCAGCGCGACTCGCGCATGCGCCGTAGGGAACCGGGCAGTGAAGCCGGAGCGCTTCACTTCCTGGTTCCCTCACCGTGGATGGAGGGGGGAGCAGCAGGGTGACGAGCGATCGGCTCGTCATCCGCTGCGATCACCGCTGGACTCCAGGACAGGTAAGTGTCCTTATATTAAAAGTCAGCAGCTGCAGTATTTGTAGCTGCTGGCTTTTAATATATTTTTTTAGTGGCACATCCGCTTTAAACTTAAAGAGGAGGTTCACCCTAAAAACATTTTTCTAACATTACATTGTGCTCACTTCCAACATTGATAGTATGCTGATTTTTTGTTTTTGCTGTACATACCGTCATATAGCTATTTTCCCCCCTGCTTCCGGGTAGTGGCTCCCGTGGGAGTGGGCGTTCCTTTGCAGAGGCTAAGTGATTGACGTGATGACAAAAACTTCCCCCCGGCGCATAAGGCGCGTCACCAGTTTCCGAAAGAAGCCGAACGTCGGTGCGCAGGCGCCGTATAGAGCCGACTCGCAGTTCGGCTTCTTTCGTGACGCGCCTTATGCGCCGGGGGGAAGTTTTTGTCATCACATCAATCACTTAGCCTCTGCATAGGAACGCCCACTCCCGCGGGAGCCACTACCCAGAAGCCGTGGGGGGAAAATAGCTATACGATGGTATGTAGAGCAAAAATAAATAAAAAATCAGCATACTGTCAATGTTGGAAGTGAGCACAATGTAATGTTAGAAAAATGTTTTTAGGGTGAACCTCTGCTTTAAGGTGAAATTAAAGGCAAACCCTAACTAACTCTAAACCTACTACCATCCCCATTATAAGCCTAATATATCTAACCTTGTAAAGAAAGGACCGCTATACTTATTGTATTTATTCTGAAATGGTTCCGGTCTCTAGTGGCAATAAAAAAGCCGACAATGGCTGGAAAATGCCTGGGAAGTGACATCACCCATAGACTTACTATGGGGCTTCCATTGTCGGCTGCCTCTCCTACACACTGAAGCCGCCTCTGACAGCTCAGCCTGGGACTGGACCAGAGTGGCTGCAAAATAGGTAAGTATAAACAGGGCTAGATAGATTAGGCTTAGAATGTGAGTGGGAGTAGGTTTCACTTCTACTTTGAAGTGACAGTACACCATAAAAGGGAATCCAAAATTTTGAGTTGTCACCAAAACAAGAATCGACAAGTGTGCCAGAGACAACTGTTTGAAAGAGGTCTTCCCTTCATTTACCGATTTGTCTTTGGGACAGGAAGTGAACGTAAATCACCCCAAAGGGTCTTAGACAGCAACAGTTAAACAGTTGTTTTACCCATTCCCCCATCTGTCCAAAAACAAAAAGTTTTAACTTTAGATATAATTTAGGAAATGTCGGGTGCTTCTTAGTTATCATTGGCTTTGACCTATTTTTTTTTTTGTAGTGGGTAATTTTTTCTACATAATTTATTATTCCAAGAATATATTCTCCTTTAATGAACTAAGATGACTTTATTCCTGGAAGCTATTGTGTTGGCTAATCAGAAGCTCAGACTGCCTTTGTTTCAGAAGATAGGCCAGTCTGTGACACATGGTTGCAATATTGCAGCATCCTAATAACCAAGGATTTGTAAGATAAGAATTTTTCTACACACAGACAACCCTGGGTTAGAGGGTGTAACCTTTCGCCTACCAAAGAATGAAGATTTAATGTAATCTCCAGTAATGCTAATGTATCATAGGGACACACTGACACTTAAAGCTTCTTCCAGCAGATGCCATCAGCTATGTGTAAGCTTTATCAAAAACTAGCAATGAGTTTTTGTTCACACCATGGTCTGTGCTCACACTTCATAAGTAGGATTTTCAGTATGATTGAGGAAATTGTTATGCATATTATGTTTAATGAAAATGATATACGATAATATAAATTAATGCATTGCCCCTCAACATTGCAAGAGTTAATTGCTCATTTTTCTTGAGGATTGGAATAAGCATAAGTACTTGCCTTATTCTTCGCTCCGACAGGGTTTTTTGCCATCACATGACCTGCCCTAATGCTGCTCTTATTGCTGCTCGACTGGTTTCTGCCTCTACACCTTCATCATGTACAATGCAGGGCCAGTGGCCAGTGAATATGAAGATTTTGACAGCCCTGCCCATGTCCCTGAGCATTGACTGGAATTGTCAGCCATTTATCAACTGTTTCTGCTAAATGACTAAATGATATGTGGATGTTGGATTGAAATAGATAATATCCTGACAATTGGCATTTTTCGCAAGATTATTAGAGTTATAACTAGGCTTTGTTTTGTAGCTGTGCACAGACACTAATGATTCACATTGGTTTTCCTCTACCATCACATTTATCAGCACATTCAATAATTTCCTACATTTGGATGAGATAATTATCATACATGGTGGGCTTTTTGATGTCTTTCAGTGATGCAGTGTTGGGCCCATTGCTCAGAATTGCAGTTTACATGGCTAGTAGAAAACAGCATTATTTATTGTATTAACTTATTGTAGCATCATATTTCTTTGCACTAATGTTTATAACATTTTTATATAGGATTGCAAGAGGACAACAATAACTTGAGAATGCAATGGTGTGTAATCTGAACATACATGAAAAAATTTACATATTTGAGGAAGTAAATGTAGCACTACCCCCGAAGGAGCTGCTGGATTGTTTTGGGTGGCATGTTACCTCTATTTCTCCGCTGTCTAGGGTACTGGATAAGAGCTGTAAGAAAGTCAATGTCCACACTGCAGGTGTCTTTTTCTGTGCTTTATTACCCAATGGGGTAAAAATTAGGGTTGTCCAGATACCGATACCAGTATCGGTATCGGGACCGATACCGAGTATTTGCGGGAGTACTCGTACTCGCGCAAATACCCCCGATACCTAAATAGAATACTTCCCCCCCCCTTTCCCCCCCCCCGCCGCTGCCGCCGCATCGCGCCGCCGCATCGCGCCGCATCGAGGGACATGGCTAGAGGGACATTGCTGCATATGTGAGGGACATGGCTAGAGGGACATTGCTGCATATGTGAGGGACATGGCTGCATATGTGAGGGACATGGCTAGAGGGACATGGCTGCATATGTGAGGGACATGGCTAGAGGGACATTGCTGCATATGTGAGGGACATGGCTAGAGGGACATTGCTGCATATGTGAGGGACATGGCTAGAGGGACATTGCTGCATATGTGAGGGACATGGCTAGAGGGACATTGCTGCATATGTGAGGGACATGGCTAGAGGGACATGGCTGCATATGTGAGGGACATGGCTAGAGGGACATGGCTGCATATGTGAGGGACATGGCTAGAGGGACATGGCTGCATATGTGAGGGACATGGCTGCATATGTGAGGGACATGGCTAGAGGGACATGGCTGCATATGTGAGGGACATGGCTAGAGGGACATGGCTGCATATGTGGGGGACATGGCTGCATTTGGGGACACATTTAAAAAAAGTATCGGTATTCGGTATCGGCAACTACTTGAAAAAAAGTATCGGTACTTGTACTCGGTCCTAAAAAAGTGGTATCGGGACAACCCTAGTAAAAATGGTAAAAGTAGTAGCAGGTGAAGAGATAGAATAAATGGTAGTGGATTCAGGTGTACAACTGGGTTTGGAAACAGTCCTGCTTCCAACGACAAATTTTGGCGCCACTCTAGCCAGAGTGGGTATAGTGCACCTGGATAGGCCCCTCTCACCAGCCTAGCAGCCATAGTGTCACTCAGAACTTTAGCAAAGTCTCTGCCACAGACCTTCCCAAAGGTGGAGATATTCTCAGTCCAAAATCCTTCTTCAACACTGGATTTAGCACCCGGATCTCCCTTGAACAAACTTTTGTTATTTCAAGACTGATAGGCGACCATCATTTAGCCTCTCAGAAACGATGTGTCCTCCGATGAAATAGTAGACCTCTCCTGAGATACCAGCATCATGCTCTGTATTCCCCCAGACAGGTTCTTCATCGGTCGGCTTCCTCCCTCGGGACGGACAGCGCAGGACCACTCTGCAGTTGCAGACTCAGTCTACCCACTGAGCCTACAAGGTAGACTATTGCCCCGGATCAACGTGGTCCCGGAGCCAGGAACACTTGAACACACACCCCCAGCCAGGAGGGCCATACACAGGGGTGGTGGGACGACTGCCCAGGCGGATGGCGGTAACGACCCAGAACTAATGGCGTCTGCCCCTTAAATACTCCTCCCCAAATATCCAATCTGCCTTGACCTAACTGCTGCCACCTGTCGGTCTGGGGCGGGACCAACTCCCCAGACAACTACAGTGGTCACACACAGTACAACCAAAGCTGGAACAGAGGCCCTAAATTTTGCCAAAATAACACGGTCAGAGGCAACTAACTCTCTGACCACCCTCTAAATTTACAGCAGCACCAGCTATGAAAGTAGCAAGGTGCTACACAAACTACAATTATAAATGTGTAGAGATAATGAAAATGAAGGCCTCTTGAGCCCCTTAGGGAGAGAGAGCCTTGACTGATGGGGGACATGGCCAGGTACAGGACAAGGCGGTTTTCTATGTTGGTCACAATAGACCTGGGAGGTTGTGAGGAACGCTTGGGGCGTTATCCCCAATTGTGGATGAGTGCCAATTGGGGATAACGCCCCTAGCGTTCCTCACAACCTCCCAGGTCTATTGTGACCAACATAGAAAATTGTCCTATGAGTCCTTTGGGCATCTGGACAATCACCTGTCTGCATAAACATCAGCAGGTCTTGGACTTCACCCAAGTTCCACTACTCGGGAGCGTTCTCTGTAAAGCTATCATTATTTACCTTCTTTTGCATATTTATGCATATGAACAACGCTGGGGAGATCCACATCTACTTTATCAGCGAATGTCAAATCTCGCATAATATCCACTCCTGAAGCCCCTGATGATGGTTTGATAAAAAACAGAAACGCGTCGGGCAGCATCTACCATTTGGAGAGTGTTTTTGATGTTATAGTTCACGTTGTGTATTGTGTTATGTTCTGTTTTTTCTTTATGCCATCCGGCACATGCATTGTTTTTTGGTGATTTCATATGGATATGGAATATGTTTTATGTCTTTATGTACTTAGGTGCCGAATGTGCGTTCAGAGCCAATGTCAATCGGTTCCCCTTGCCCTAATAAACATACTTTTTATGTCTATATTGTGTTTTGGCCTTCAAAGTCCCACTCGGGGGGTTATCCCTCTTTTGAGTATATAATGAAGTGTCACGTACCTCGGAGGGTGAGCCCGACGTGCAGGAAGTGGCAGCCGTTACTCCTCTGATCCCGGGACCCCTGGTAGAGTAGACAGGGGGAACGGAAATACAGAGTCGCACAAGCGCCTGGAATGACGCTGATGCAGGGGCTGGTTGATGCTTCTGCAGGATCTGATGGAGTCTCTGGAAGGCAGGTGCAGCCTGGCAAGTAGCAGACCGGAGGGAAGATGTCTGGTAGATCAAGCAGCAACAAGTCCCAGAAGACAGTGCAAGTCCCAGAAGCCGGAGAGAAGCTGGACCAGCCGATCAGGCACAGGAAGGTCAGGATGGTAGAGGGGTCGTCAAGCCGGGTTAGTAACAGGCGGGCGACAGAGTACCAGGGATGAGGCAGAGGGATGGTCGGAGCAAGCCAAAAGGTCAGGGCAGGCGGAAGACAGGGTCAACAGGAACAAGCCGGGTATCAGGATCTGGATCAAGCAGGGGTAACAGGTACTGGCAGGTTCAGGAAACACTTTAGACCGGACAGCAAGAGGCCAGACTCTCAGGACGCCTTAAGTACCCCATTTTGGCGCCGAATTGCCATTTGCGCGCGCCCGTGCGCGCCGTAGTACCGCGATTGCGCGTGCCCGCGCGCTGTTGCCGCGATTGCGCGTGCCCCGCGCGCGCCGATGCGCCGCTAGCGCCATCTGGTGGCTGGGATATTTCATGACATTGCCCCCCTCCAATGGGCAGCTTCCGGATGCCCAATCGAGACATCTCCAGTGGATGCGAGTCCTTAAATGATTGGATTAGCCTCTCAGCATGTATGTTGTCCTCTGGTTCCCATGAATTCTCCTCGGGCCCATACCCCTTCCACTTAACGAGGAACTGAATTTGGTTGCGTCTCCTCCTGCAGTCAAGGATGGATTCTACCTCAAATTCTTCTTCCCCATTGACTAATACCGGTTCTGGGGGACCAGTATCTCGTTCAGGAAAGGGGTTTGGGAACATCCGGCTTGAGCAAAGCAACATGAAAGACTGGATGAATTCGAAAGGTTTCTGGTAAGTCAAGTTCGTAGGCTACCTCATTTATCTTTCTTTTAACAGAAAAGGGGCCCACAAATTTAGGGCCTTGCTTCTTCGTGGGGCATGCAAGTCTTAAATTCAGAGTGGACAAATAAACTTTGGTTCCGGGTTCCAGATTGAGTTCTCCTCTTCTTCCCTTGTCAAAGATCTCTTTATTGCGTTCCTGTGTCTTAGTCATTGTCTCCTGCAGGATCCTGTTATTTGTGTTGAAAAAATGTAAAGTGTCCTGGACAGCGGGTACCGTACTTTCCGGAATAGAATTAGACAGGAACAATGGATGAAACCCGTAGTTGGCATAAAAGGGTGACTGTTTGGTGGCGGAGTGAATAGAATTATTGTAAGCGAATTCCGCTAAGGGCAGCAGGGACACCCAATCTTCTTGAGAGAAAGAGGAGAAGCAGCGGAGATACTGCTCAAGAGTCTGATTTGTTCTCTCCGTCTGCCCATTTGACTGTGGGTGGTACGCTGATGAAAAGGAGAGACCGATTTTGAGACTACTGCAGAGTGCCCTCCAGAACCTGGAAGTGAACTGCACCCCCCGATCGGACACGATGTCCGCTGGGATGCCGTGAAGTCTAACAATTTCCCTGATGAAAACTTTGGCTGTTTCCGGGGCAGAGGGTGTGCCTTTCAAAGGGACAAAGTGTGCCATCTTTGAGAGCCTGTCCACGACCACAAAGATAGTGGTGAAGCCTTCTGATGGGGGAAGTTCCACGATGAAATCCATGGAGATCATTCTCCATGGTCTCTCTGGCACTGATAACGGTTTAAGGAGTCCCCAGGCTCTAAGCTTGCTTCCCTTGTTGCGAATGCACGTGGTGCATGACTCCACATAGTCCTTGCAATCCTTCAGAAGTTGAGGCCACCAAAAGGTGCGTTGCAAAAGTTCGGAAGTTTTTTGTATCCCAAAGTGACCAGCCAACTCATGATCGTGACAAGAGCTCAGGACATCAATTCGTAGACTCTCAGGCACAAAGATCTTGTCCTGATGCCATAGCAAACCGTCCCTGGACTGCAGCTCCGAACCAGATAAAGGGGAAATTCCAGCAGAGGCTTGCCTGATTTGAGGTAATAAGTCCTGAATCTCCGTACATGCGGGAAAGAGCATCCGGCTTGGTGTTTCTTGACCCTGGCCTGTACGTGATGTGAAAGGAGAATCTCGTAAAAAAAAGTGCCCATCTGGCCTGGCGTGGTTTAAGTCTCTTGGCCACCTTCAGGTACTCGAGATTCTTGTGGTCGGTGTAAATCAAAATTGGGTGCGCTGCGCCCTCCAGGAGGTAACGCCACTCCTCCAGAGCGGCCTTTATTGCCAACAACTCTCGGTCCCCGATGTCGTAATTTCTTTCCGCTTCAGATAACTTACGGGAGAAGTAAGCAACGGGGTGTAACAGAGCCTTGGGGCCCTGTCTCTGCGAAAGAACTGCCCCAACCGCGGTTTCAGACGCATCCACCTCAAGAATGTACGGCAAACTCGCGTCAGGGTGTCTGAGAATGGATGCCGAAGTGAACAAGTCCTTCAGGGTTTCAAAGGCTGTTTGGGCTTCTGTAGTCCAACGGAACCGAGCAGTCTGTTTGGTCAAATCCGTTATAGGAGCAATGATGTTGGAGAAGGCTCTGATGAATTTCCTATAAAAATTCGCGAAACCGACGAATCGCTGAACGCCCTTTCGGTCAGTAGGTGCTGGCCAGTCAAGAATCGCGGAGACCTTCTGGTGGTCCATCTCAACGCCTTTTATGGAAATTATAAGCCCCAGGAACTGTATACTTGAGCGCTCGAACTCGCATTTATCGGGTTTGGCATACAGTCCGTGGGTTCGGAGACGCTCAAGTACATTCCTGACGTGTAGCCGGTGTTTTTCCAGGGAAGGGGAGAAGATCAGGATATCGTTCAGATAAATGATGACAAAGAGGTCCAGGTAGTCTCTAAAAATGTCATTCACGAAGTGTTGGAACGTTGCTGGGGCGTTACAGAGCCCGAAGGGCATGACTAAATATTCGAAGTGCCCGAAACGGGTACGAAAAGCGGTTTTCCACTCATCCCCTTCACGTATGCGGACTAAATTGTAGGCCCCACGGAGGTCTAGTTTGGTAAAGACAACCGCGGACCCGAGACGTTGAAACAGTTCAGGCACCAAGGGGAGAGGGTTCCCGGTTCTTAATTGTTATTTTATTAAGTTCCCGATAGTCCACACAAGGGCGAAGGGAATGGTCCTTTTTTTCCACAAAAAAGATGCCCGCTCCCGCGGGTGATGTGGACGGGCGGATGAACCCCTTCCTCAGGCTGTCATCGATGTACGTTTTTAAAGTCTCTAGTTTAAGTCCTGTTAAGGGAAAGATCCTTCCAAAAGGAACTTCGGCACCTGGAAGGAGTTCAATGGGGCAATCGTAGGCCCTGTGTGGTGGAAGGGTCTCAGCCCCCTTCTTGCTGAAAACATCCAGGTAGTCATGGTAAGCTTCTGGAACAGATTGACGGGTCTCGATGTCGAAGTCCATACAAAGTAAAGGCAGAGGTGGAGATGACACTTGTAAGCAGTGCTGTCGGCAGAACGGAGAACCGAAGCTGACCTTGCCCGTGGTCCAGTCAATCTGCGGGTTGTGAACTTGAAGCCATGGTACCCCTAGTATAACAGGAAACAGGGGAGAGTGAATCACATCTAGGCATAGCAATTCATGGTGATTTTCAGCAATGGTGGTGGGAAGAGGCTGGGTTTCTCGGGTGACTGGTCCGGATTTTAACACCGAGCCATCCGCTAGGTAAACAGAGAGTCCAGTAGTCCTGGGACGAAGAGGGATCCGGTGCTTGATGGTGAAGGACTGGTCCAAAAAGCAGCTGCAGGCCCCTGAGTCAATTATAGCGCTGACTTGGATAGTCTCTCCTGGAAGCTGGAAGAGAATAGGAATAGCCAGATGAGCGGAATTACTTGGCAGAACAGGTAGGTGAACGGAAGACATGGACAGACACTTACGAAGTTTGGCAGGGCAGGTCCTCACGTAGTGCCCGGCCTCCCCGCAATACAGGCATAAGTTGTTGACCCTGCGGCGTTGTCGTTCTTCGGGCGTCAGGGAAGGGCGGAGGAGGCCCAGCTGCATGGGCTCTGAGGTGTCAGGAACAGATGAGGCTGAAGGAACCGGAGGAACTATACTGGAAACGGGAGGCACCCGTGGCAACATCCAGACCGGACGAGATGGGGCAGTGGCCCTTTCCGTTCTGCGCTCCCTCAGGCGCCGATCGATCTGGATGGTCAGGTTAATTAATGCATCCAGGGTCCCTGGAACCCCTACCCGGGCCAGTTCGTCCTTCAGTGGCTCAAAAAGACCAAGGCGGAATTGGTAACAGAGGGCAGAGTCATTCCAGGTTGTGTCTGAGCTCCATCTGCGAAACTCGGACACATAGTCCTCTGCTGGTCTGCGACCCTGTTGCAGGGCGTGCAAAGCGGCTTCCGCGGAGGCGGTCTGGTGAGGGTCCTCATACAGCAGAGACATGGCTTGGAAAAAGGTAGTAATATTGTCAAGTGATGGATCTTTGTTTTCCAGGAGGCGATGGGCCCAAGCTTGCGGTTCGCCAGACAGCAGTGAAAAGGCGAAACCCACTTTAGTGGCTTCTAACGAAAAGGTCCGTGGCTGCAGAGCAAAGTACAGTTCGCAAGCATTGCGGAAGGCCCGGTATTTACTACGCTCACCCCCGAACCTCTCGGGCATAGGGACTTTGGGTTCGGGCGGCAGCATGATCACGGATGGGGAAGCAGATGCCCCAGAAGCCGCTGCAGTGGTGGCGGGAGTAGATAGAGCCTGGACACGATTCTCCAGACGCGTGTAGCCTTCTTGCAGGGTTCGGACGGCCTGGGTCAGTCCCTCAAGATGGCGGCAAAGTTCCTGCATAGGATCCACTCCCTGCGCGGGCTCAGACATGGCTGTCCGGTACTGTCACGTACCTCGGAGGGTGAGCCCGACGTGCAGGAAGTGGCAGCCGTTACTCCTCTGATCCCTGGACCCCTGGTAGAGTAGACAGGGGGAACGGAAATACAGAGTCGCACAAGCGCCTGGAGTGACGCTGATGCAGGGGCTGGTTGATGCTTCTGCAGGATCTGATGGAGTCTCTGGAAGGCAGGTGCAGCCTGGCAAGTAGCAGACCGGAGGGAAGATGTCTGGTAGATCAAGCAGCAACAAGTCCCAGAAGACAGTGAAAGTCCCAGAAGCCAGAGAGAAGCTGGACCAGCCGATCAGGCACAGGAAGGTCAGGATGGTAGAGGGGTCGTCAAGCCGGGTCAGTAACAGGCGGGCGGCAGAGTACCAGGGATGAGGCAGAGGGATGGTCGGAGCAAGCCAAAAGGTCAGGGCAGGCGGAAGACAGGGTCAACAGGAACAAGCCGGGTATCAGGATCTGGATCAAGCAGGGGTAACAGGTACTGGCAGGTTCAGGAAACACTTTAGACCGGACAGCAAGAGGCCAGACTCTCAGGACGCCTTAAGTACCCCGTTTTGGCGCCGAATTGCCGTTTGCGCGCGCCCGTGCGCCGTTGCCGCCGGTGCGCGCCCCCGTGCACGCCGTAGTACCGCGAACGCGCGTGCCCGCGCGCCGTTGCCGCGATTGCGCGTACCCCGCGCGCGCCGATGCGCCGCTAGCGCCATCTGGTGGCTGGGATATTTCATGACATGAAGTCAGTATAGTATATATAATAAAGTTCAGAATATATAGTGCAATACATACAGTATATATAATACAGTTCATATAATACAGTTCAGAGTATATAGTGCAGTCCATATAGTATATATAATACACAGTTTAGGCAAGGACAACGTTTCAAACATTTTACTTAATAAGTGTGCACAAGTAGACATTTTACAAAGCACAATACTTTACTACTCATTATAACTACAAGCTAATGTGCAGCCCTACAAAAGTGCATTCCAGTGTCCATTGTCCTTACAGGCTCTCTCACACAAATGTAGATTCTTAAAATGCATAATCCAGTACTGGAATCTTCAAGTCAATCCCCAAGTTAAAAGTCTCTGGTGCAGGCCATGACAGACAACAGTCTCCTACTCCTGTGGGTCTGTATCCATCCTCTATGGGTCTCACAGTAAGGTGACCAGAATTTTAACAATGAAATCCGGGGACATTTTTTTTTATACTAGTAATGGTGGCAATCAGCGAATCTCTGCCTGTCGCCGCCGCTGCCTGCCTTACAGCCTGTCAAGTCTTACTCTCCAGGCCCCGGCTACTACTGGGTGGGGTGCGGAGGAAGATCACTCCGCCAGGGAGGGCAAGGAGATAGGGCAAGTGGTTGGCCAAGACTTGAGCCAAGGCAGAAGAACACGCTGAATGGGCATGCACCCAAAACTGAAGAAATATTCGCTTCACTCTGACCAGCACATGATCATCAGAAAGGGGCACGGATAATGGAAAAAATACCCCCCCCCCCTAAGCTAGTAGGTGCAGAGGAGGGGGGGTGTAATTCTGATTTATTTTTTTTTTTCTGCACTGACTGTCTTTGAAATTGCCCCAGCTCCTGTTCAAATCCAATCCGGGGACAAAACTGGGGACAGACTTGGTCCGGGGACAGTGTCCTCAATCCAGGGACTGTCCCCAGAAACAGGGAATGTCTGGTCACCCTATCTCACAGCCCAAGGCTGTACTGTGCTTACAAAGTGTTAAATTAACGGCTCCCAAGACTTTCACAAGGGACTCCTTGAGGGACCCTCCTTTCTCTCTCTCAAACTGGATCACCACCCAATTTATAGCCCAATTTATATCACACAAGCAAGTGGGGTGGACCAAAAAACCCGCCAAAAGAGCAAACATTAATCCCAATCCTCCCAACTGGAACAGCACCCACTAACAGACAAACGTCAGCTAACCTATCAGTATTATTTTTCAAATGTGAAAGGAAAATAGAGAATTAATTAAAAATGTTTATATAAAAGGAAATCCCCAAAAAATTACCACAGGGCTTGTCAGTAGCAGAGTTTTTTTTCTCAGAAAACAGGTGCAGGAACTCAACCACGACCCCCGTCAGATTTCACAAACAGTAGAAGGGTCTTAAAGGGGCATTAAATACCAGGATTGCATTACATACAGAGTGCAGAGTTCTGTGTTTACAAGTGATTGCAGTGAGCAGGCACCAAAGGGTCTGAGCCAAAGGTGGTGGAACTGAGTTCCCCCAAGTTCCCCCTGAAAAAAGCCCTGGTCAGTAGTAGGGGCCAAACCCAGTTCTCCAGCTTCCTTTGTAGCCAGTCTGTCTTGTGTCACTTCCATAAAGATTTGAATATACAGTAGTAATCTCCACTCTATCCAGAAGCAAAAGAAACAGAAGCCCAGTTACAAGTTATTTTTATCGACTTGTTTTGTTTTGCTTTTTTTACTAAATTAAATAGCACAGTACTATTCTCCAGTGTTTTACAATATACCATTTAAATCAGTTCCTACTGGGGAAATAGCTGACATTCTAATGTTCCTATCACAGTCATGTACCCAAGCAGGAACAGTGTGGTTGTTATCCAGGAGTAAACTAATAAAAATTTGGCTGAACTTGCACATTGCCCAATAAAATACAATGCACAGATGCTTATCGTAGCTTCCTTATGTGTAAGCTTTCTTTCTGCTAATAACATTCATTATAGATTAAAGCTATAGGATGGGGAGTGATAAAAAAAAAAAAAAAATTAGCAGAACCATGAGGTTGGCTTCAAGGCCAAATATCATTGTGAAACATCAAGTCCTAAACCGAGGCCTATTTGTATTAACTGATCCCCAGTCCCTCCCTATAGCCTAGACATATGCAGAATTCTTTCCATGCATAGATGACTCTAAAATAGGAATTTATGTGCCATATGCCTTTACACGTCACACTTTTTATTGTGGTCCCTGTACACAACGACTTTAATGCCTATGCAACATTATTTCTTTACTTTTAATTATTAATAATTTTTTGCAAATGGTGGTCCAAGGGAGGAGGCAAGCATGACACTCCACACCAGGGAGAAAGCCTTGCATTACTGTGTGGAGTTACAGACAGAAGATCAGGAAGTGAGAATTTCTCAGAAGAAATAAGGACATTTAAAAGAAAAATAGAAGGATGAGGTAAGTGAAGGAGGACTGCACTAAGGTAAAGGAAGCTATTTAGGAAAAAAAAATTGTAATTTACAACCCCTTTAACCACTTCCCGACGGCCGTACGACTATTGACGGCCGCGGGGTGGTTCTAAATCTCTGAGCCGCCGTCAATTGACGGCAGCCCCTTTGCTCGTTCCCCGCGCGCGCTCCTGAGCGCGCAGCGGGGAACTGCTGTGCTGGCCGTGTCCCTTGGACACAGCCAATCACAGATCGCCGTGAACGGCCAATCGGAGCGGCCATTTCCTAGGCGATCTGTGCGGCCAATGAGAGATGATCTCATATGTTTACATATGAGATCATCTCTCATTCGCGGCTCTCGCAGACAGCGGTGCTGTCAGGGGAGAGAGGAGACGGATCTGTGTCTCTTGTACATAGAGACACAGATCGGTCACCCCCCCAGTCACCCCCCTTCCCCCACAGTTAGAACACTAATTAGGGTACACATTTAACCCCTTCCTCACCCCCTAGTGTTAACCCCTTCCCTGCCAGTCACATTTATACAGTAATTAGTGCATATTTATAGCACTGATTGCAGTATAAATATGAATGGCGCCAAAAATGTGTCAAAAGTGTCCGCCATAACGTCGCAGTCACAATAAAAATCGCAGATCGCCGCCATTACTAGTAAAAAAAATAATAATAAAAAAATAATAATTCTGTCCCTTATTTTGTAGGCGCTCTAACTTTTGCGCAAACCAGTCGCTTATTGCGATTTTTTTTTTTTTTTACAAAAAATATGTAGAATACGTATCGGCCTAGACTGAGGATAAAAAATGTTTTTTTTTAAAAAAAATTAGCTATTTATTATAGCAACAAGTAAAACATTTTTATTTTTTTTTCAAAATTGTCGCTCTATTTTTGTTTATAGCGCAAAAAATAAAAACCGCAAAGGTGATCAAATACCACCAAAAGAAAGCTCTATTTGTGGGGAAAAAAGGACGTCAATTTTGTTTGGGAGCCACGTCGCACGACCGCACAATTGTCGGTTAAAGCGACGCAGTGCCGAATCGCAAAAAGTCCTCTGGGCAGGAAGGGGGTTTAAGTGCCCAGTAAGGAAGTGGTTAAGAAGTTTCTAGGTCAAAACAATAGCCATATTTCCATGGTAGCAATACTCAGACTGAGACTTCCCGTTTTCCTTCTCAAATACAGCTAATGATTAAAAATACACCTTGCCCCTAATGGAGGATAGGCAAGTAGATTACGTGGTCTCTATAGGGACAGCCTATAGAAGTCTATGTAGCTCCCGAGTGGATATGCAGTATTGTACTCTGGCAGCTCAAAGGGAACCGGTTGGGCTGGTAGAAACTGCTGCACCTCCTTGTTCTACATTCTTATTCATTAGAGATTTTTTTTAGGGCAAGGAGGGGCATTAAAAATAAATTCTTGTATAATTTCTGTCTCCATTTAGATGCAAATGTGGGTATAGACATGAGAGCATATACATTATTTAGGCTATGACTTGCTCGTTTAAAATACCTGTATGTTTGGTTTCCGGCTCACCCACCCTGGGATAATCCCAGCCTGTCACAGTTTTGCACCATGCCGGATCCCCAGGTTTGGCCAAGCGTGGGGTTCTCACACTAGGTGATGTCATGTCCCAGCGGGTTCTGCTTCCAATGACTGACCTACTGCTCAAATGTGTTGCCTCAATGGATGCAATTTAGACACCTACAGTTGCGTCACGCCGCTAGAGCACAGTTTCCCCAGCCACTCATTCAGGCCGACTCCATTGAGGAACTACTACCCCCTGGAGACTTAGACAAGCTACAGTGCGAAACGTTAGCTTTTGTTCCAATTTTTTTGCTGTGTCATGTTCATTTTGTGATCGATTTTAATTCAAAGTACATTTTTGGAGTGCGGCTGTCCAAGTTTCCTTCGTATTTTTGCAAAATAGAGAGCGTCCTGACTCTCCTGTAGTCCAAGGGAGGGGGCGAGCACGACATTCCACACCAGGGAGAAAGCCTTGCATTACTGTGTGGAGTTACAGACAGAAGAACAGGAAGTGAGGATTTCTCAGAAGAAATAAGGACATTTAAAAGCAAAATAGAAGGATGAGGTAAGTGAAGGAGGACTGCACTAAGGTTAAGGAAGCTATTTAGGGAAAAAAAATTGTACCTTTACAACCCCTTTAATGCTGGCCTCACTTGTGCTGTGTAGGTAGGTCTCTACTTTATATTGTATGATGGATGCCAGCAGGCATTAATACGTTCTTTTAACACTGTTTCCCCTGCATGTGTGTAATTTGTTTCCCTTCCTAAATTACCAGGTATAAATAATACCATTTAGCTAGCAGCACCACAAAGCAACGGCACAGCCAAAGAAATACACAGCCAATTGAATGTGATGTACAGTTACGCATGTGCGGGTGGTGTTATAAACTGCAAAGTACTACCTCAATTGTAACTTATAAGATTCTTCCTCATAAGAAAGAATTGTCGTTCAAAGGAGAAGTTGTCTGTGCCTGTCACTGATAAAGGAAATGATGGTTTATAGCAATGTGTAGTCATGGTGTAATGCAGAACTGGGAACCTGGAGTGAAACTACATTTAATTCTCTTGGTTGTAAAGACTGAGATGTTTGGTAAGAGATGTAAACTGAATAACGTTTGAGGTTATGAATATCTAAGTGAGAACAAGAAATAGGGAGGAGATGCAGCCAGCTGGTCGTGAAAGCAGTGACGGTGGCAGGTGAAAGGGGTCTTGGTAGTGAGGGAACACGTTCCCCGCTTAGTGGCTGGGTCTTCATATTAGAGCCTACTGCAGTGCAAGGTCTGAATTGGGACAGAGTCTAGGGTCAACATGCAAGACTTTGTGGAGTGAAGTACTGTGGCTTCTGTGTGCGCCTTAAGGCCCCGTACACACGATCGGATCTATCCGCTGGGATTTATCCGCAGATCAGTTCCAGCGGATAGATCCGGTCGTGTGTACGTCCGAGCGGACATTTATCGACGGAAAAAAATCCAGCCGACAGATTTCAAGCAGATAAAATCTATCCGCTTGAATCCTGTCCAGCGGATTGATACGGTGGTCTGTACAGACTCACCGGATCAATCCGTCCGCTCCCCTCCCTCGCATGCGTCGTAATGATTCGACGCATGCGTGGAAGTCTTTACCTTCCAGCGTCGCGCACGTCGCCGCGACACGTCATGGATGGATTCCGCGAGGATTTTGATCTGATGGTGAGTACAGCCATCAGATCCAAATCCGCCAGAGGATTTATCCGCTGGAAACGGTCCAGCGGACTGTTTCCAGCGGATATCCTCTCGTGTGTACGGGGCCTATCAAGGAACATGTTAATAGGTGTAAATGGAAGATACTAGACGGGCTGGTGGAAAAGAGTGCATACTCATGACTGGTGTACTGCCAGTGTCCTTGCTAACCAACCCACCCTATATCTCCCATAACATAACCTTACCACTAAATTAAACACATGACACCTTCTGGATTACATTGCCAGCAAAGGCCCCTTTATTAATTCCAAAAGATAACATATAAAATTAACTTATAAAAATAACCATTTTAATAAATATATATATATCTTTAAATAAATAAATATATTTAACACATAAACAATTTTGATCCAAACAAATTTCTTTAACTGCTGCGTAAGAGGTTCCTGAGAGAAGGTAAAAAATGCTATGTCATCTGCTGTCCACCATCACAAAAGTATCCTGGCCTCTAGCCGTGATCCCACCAGCTATGAGACAAATGACTCGATCCTTCTTTCACTCTTCAGCCTCGTACGTACAGGCCAGAATCTCGTCAGGAAAAAAACGTTGTTTTTCCTGACGAGATTCTTGGCAAGAATCTCTTGCCGCCCGAGTGTACAGACTCTCCTTTCAAAAGAACCGCGGTTCTCTTGAAAGGCAAGAACGCAGTGACGTCATCGTGTACGACGAGCATGCGCTCGTCACATTCAATGCCGTCGCCGCCATCTTGCTGCACCCTACCTATGCCTAGGAAGCTACCGCGCATGCGTCAAAGTAATTTTGAGAATGCGCGGGTTTCCACGGCGACAGGTAAGTATACAGACGCTCGGGTTTCTCGTCAGGAAACAGGCCGACAGGAATCTCTACGCGAATATAAAGAGCAGGATCTCTATTTTTTTTGTCGAGATTCTGGGCAGATTTCCAGACGAGAAACCTCAAAGCCTCGTACACACGCACGGTTTACTCGGCAAGAAAGCTCTGCCAGCAGTTTTCTTGCTAGTTCTTGTCGAGAAAACCGAGCGTGTGTACGAGGCTTTCAGCCCGAATGACCAATAGCCCGTTTAACCAGATAATGAAGGTACACATCCCGAGACAGGCCCCAACCCCTACCAACCATCTCTGATATATACATATAAATATATATATACAAACCACCAACTGACCCTCAGGAACCCCAGACCCATGCCATCACCACCTGAAACAAAACAGACACATAAAACACAGATACCCATACCAGACTACTTCCAACAGGTAGGGAGGGAGGAAAAATCAGTCTGTGTGTTACCTCTTCCTCCGTGGTGCCAGAATGAATAGCTCCACCCCCTTCATTAGCTAAAAGACCCAGCTCGTGTTGCCAAAACTCCGCCCGACAAAGCATCGTGGTGCACTATGTTAGAAAAAAATAACGCATGCATCTTTTTTGGTGTGTTAGCCCTAACGCAATGAACGTTAATGCACAGTATAATGCGTGTTAATTGGAGTTTTATTAACACACTGCAACAGTGTGGATCCAGCCAGGCAGCGAATCGTTAGGGCATGTTTAAAAATTTTGGTCGGCTGCTGTGGTATCAACGATATTTATGTGGATATTCTGCAACAACAAAGTACAGATATGAGTAGACTGTACTTCGAGAAAAAAAGAACAATTTGACAGTGGACTGGTCTGAATTTTTACTTGAATGGGTGTTTCATCTTGTTAGAAAAATATGTTTGTTACCCCATGTCTATGGCTACATTAATCACTTAAGCCCCCGGACCATTTTGCTGGTCAATGACCGGGCCACTTTTTGCGATTCGGCACTGCGTCGCTTTAACTGACAATTGTCCGGTCGTGCTACGTGGATCCCAAACAAAATTAAAGTCCTTTTTTTCCCACAAATAGAGGTATTTGATCACCTCTGCAGTTTTTATTTTTTGCGCTATAAACAAAAATAGAGCGCCATTTTTTTTTTAAATGCAATATTTTTTCCTTTTTGCCATAATAAGTATCCCCCAAAAATATATAAAAAAACTTTTTTTTCCCCTCAGTTTAGGCTGATACGTATTCTTCTACATATTTTTGGTAAAACAAATTGCAATAAGCGTTTATTGATTGGTTTGCGCAAAAGTTAAAGCGTCTACAAAATAGGGGATAGAATTATGGCATTTTTATATTTTTTTACTAGTAATGGCGCCGATCTGCGAATTTTATCATGACTGCGACTTTATGGCGGACACATCGGACACTTTTGACACATTTTGATTACTGTGAAAATTACACTGGCAGTAAAAGGGTTAACCACTAGGTGTCGCTGAAGGGGTTAGGTGTGCCTAGGGATGTGTTCTAACTGTAGGGGGATACTGTAGGGGGATGGGGATGGGCTATGTGTTATATGACAATTACAGGAAGCTGTGTACACTGTCCTGTCACTAGGAAGACTGGGGAAATGCTTGTTTACAATGCCGGCTTCTTAAAGGGGACGTATATATACGTCCTTCTGCCTGTCCGTACCATACTGTCGACGTATATTGTCGTGCGCTGGTCGGCAAGCAGTTAAAGTGTACCAGTCACTTTCCCAAATATTAAAGTGGAATTCCAGCCTAATGCTAATTTTTCTTTCAAATTGTTCCTACGCCTTCTTGTTACTTATCCTACCTAAGGCATGGGTCGAATTTTCGAAATAATTTTCTTTTGAAAATTTTATATAAGAATTTTCATTCGTATTTCGCAACATTAGTGGACTGCAGCAACAGCCGATTTGCCTGCGGTCATTGAATTTTAATAATCAGACATGTTGGAAATTTTTTTAAAAACAAACAATCTTCTAATCAATGATGGGAGAATCATGCGAGAAATGTAATCGAAAAAGAAATACGTATGTGCAAGAAAAGAAAAATCCTGGAAAGAAAAGAAGATTCCCAGACACGAAAATTCTTTTCTGTAGCAACATGAGGTGAAAATTGAAGGCTTGGTTGGTCGAATTTTGAAATCAATTGTGGCACCATCGGATCACAAATCGCACAAATTTTCTGATTTCAAGAGAAAATTCTTTCGAAATTCGACCCGTGTATGGCCAGCCTAACCGCTGTAAAAAGGATGTGCATACTTACCTATTTTTAGCCTGCCCTGGACTATGACATGATCCTGCAGCTCTGACTTCCAAGTGAGTGCCTACAACAGGTGGGACATGAGATCCAATGAGTGATGTTACGCCTTCTGGAATTCCCAGCCCTGCAACCGCTGCTCATTGACACAGGGGTCATGTGACCATCTGGATCAGAATAAAGAAAGGTGATTATACACATCTGTTTTACACAGGTTAGGCAGGATAAGTAGCAGGAAAGGAACATATTTAAGCATAGTTGTTAGGCTGGAATTCCGCTTTAAAAAAAAAAAAAATATTATGTAATAAAAGACTGCCAATGAGGTTTTCTGAGGGAGATGCTGCCAATCACGATGTATAACACATCACCTAAACTTGTTTAGTGTATCTCACATTGGGCATCTAGCACAGAGAAGAAGAATCTATCAACCACCCCTGCTAAATCCTCCCTGCTTAAAGCGGAGTTCTAACCACAATTAGCATTTTTTAAATTTATGTCCTTTCATCATGCGTTTTTATAATATAAATCCAGTCACTTACTATTTTACAATCCGCCGCTGATCCGCATAGATATTCAAAAAAGATAGTTTATAAAACTATATCTACACGGTTGTCATTTTGCTTGTGGGCATTGTGAAGCCTACAGGCACTAAGGGCCAAATCCACAGCCAGCGGCGCAAAATAAGTTTTTTCAAACTTATGTCATTTAAGTTACGGCGCCCTAAGTTGGTGTCGTAATTGCCGTATCCACAGCGCATTTGCGCACAAAATTGCGCCTGCCGTAACCTAAATTTGGAGGCGTAAGGCGGGGTTATGGCAAGTGGGAAGGAAGTGGGCGTGCTTCATTGTAATGAGCCGTGACCCCATGCAAATGAAGGTCCGGCCGTACTGCGCATGCGCGCAGGAATCTGCTGCTCACTGCGCATGTGCAGAACTTTGCTTGGCGCAATCAGTGAGATAGGTAAAAGGCCAAGTGTACTTAGTTTGAGGATCGCCCTGTGCTTAACTAGCTCCAGTCAAACACACTTCATTTGCAAAAGTATTTCCCTGTGTTCCCTTCCATGAGCAATTTGCTTCTGCTCTTAGTTTGTCAGTGTTTGTTGGTAAGTTGTGTGTGATAGAGAAGTGTTGGAGGAGTAGTAGATAGTAGTTGTTGTTTGTTTGTGATAAGTGTAATTTTTGTTTGATTGTTTCTGCTAATTTTTTTGTTTGTTTTTTTCTGCTTGGATTTTGTGTTTGGTTTTTGTGTGTTTGTATTTGACTTTGTAGTAGCTGTCTGCTTCTGTGTGTATTTTTGTGTGTTTGTATTTGACTTTGTAGTAGCTGTCTGCTTCTGTGTGTATTTTTGTGTGTTTGTATTTGACTTTGTAGTAGCTGTCTGCTTCTGTGTGTATTTTTGTGTATTTGTTTGGTGTGTATTTTTGTGAGTTTTCTTGTTGCTGTGTGGTGTTTGTGATGGCTCCCAAACGCAGGAAGCTGAATTTTTCCCATGTTGAAAAGCAAATCCTTGCCAGGTATATCATCCAATATGGAAGATATTTACATGGGCCTGATAGCCGGAACACCTCCCCGGCCCAAAGGAAGAGGATCTATGCCAAAATAACAGATCACATAAATGCGGCGGGGGGAGGGGAGACGAGGACCCCCGCTGGCATTAAGAAAAAGATCAATGATCTGAGGAGCGTGGTCCGCAATAAGGTGGCCAAGCTCACTGCGCATAGGAGGGGCACTGGAGGAGGGGGACCATGCCCCATCCGGCTGACTGAGGAGGAATGGGCAGTGGCCCGGTGTTTCGAGCCAGAGCAGGTGGTGGGCCTGCCTGGTTATCAGTCTGATGTTCCTGTGAGGCCAGGTAAGGTTTTTGTTTTTTTATTTGGTGATTAGCATGTGTGGGTGGGGGAAGGTAACATGTGCCAAGTGTGTGGATCCTCAAACCTGTGATTGTTTGGTGTCTTCCACAGATGACCAGGAGATTGCTGGGCCATCAGGCCAGGCTGCTGCACCACCCCAAAGACAGGAGGCTGCTGAGGAGTCCCCAGGGGAGGGGAGTGGCCAAACCTCCCCTCATGAGGAGGCTGAGGGGGAGGAGGATGAGGGGGAGGAGGATGAGGGGGAGGAGGAAGAAGATCTCCAGATTGGCCGGGAAATCATTATTGCCACAGATCTGATGACATTTGACGATACCCTTGAGGCTAGCCTTGAGGCTCCCCTTGAGGCTACCCCAGAGGCTCCCCTTGAGGCTACCCCAGAGGCTCCCCTTGAGGCTACCCCAGAGGATCCCCCAGAGGCTACCCCAGAGGCTGGCACCAGTCAGGCCACCATCAGGGGTAGCCCCTCCCACTCCTCCCACAACATGCCGCAACCCACAAGGGTCACTCTATCCCCTCCTACCTGGCCACAAGCCTCAGGGGCAGGCAGGATGGCGACCCAGGAGACCAGGGGGGGGGGTCTGAGCATATGCCGGCCAGTCTGCTGAGGGACAATGCCCAGCAGACCCGCAGTCTGGGTGACATCAAAAAAACTATGGCCAAGATGGAGCACAGCCTGGATGTAATGAGGGAGTCACTCAGTGATGTGGCCACCAATTCATTGGGTGTCATCACCTGTTTGTGGTCCCTGCATACCGCCACAACAGGCGTGGGCCAGGAGGTGACTGCCCTCACCCGGGCTGTGCAGGACAACACCCGGGCTGTGCAGGACAACACACGGGCTGGCCAGGCCAATACGGCTGCCATCACTGACTGCCTGAACAGGATAGCAGTGGCCTTGGAGGGCAGGCCAGCCGGAGGTCAGACACCAGGGGAGGCTCCTCCCTCCCCTGCTCCCCCCCCCCATGAAGATACTCCCTCCCCTGCTCCCCCCCCAATGAAGATACTCTCTCCCCTGCTCCACCCCCCCGTGAAGATCCTCCAGGTGCCCGTGGCCGTGCCCGTGCCCCTGCCCGTGGGCAGCCCAGACGGAGCACTCGCCGCCGGACTTAAATACCAGGAGTACTTTTTTTTTTTTTTTTTTTGGTTTTATAATTTTGTTTATTATACTGTACTTATGATTTGGTTTATGTGTGTGAATGATGTGTGAATGTGGGGGGGTGGCATTCCTGACAAAATAAGGGTGTCACCCTCAGTTTTGGTGGAGAAGGGATCCCCAGGACCAGGGAGAAGTCATCCTAGGTTCCTGAATGGTGTATGAATGCACAGTGACATAATTGGAGCCGTGGCGGGGCGTTACTGCTCCCAAGTACCAAAGGGGGGGTACTTGGATCTAATCCAATTCGATGTGCATGTGATGTGTCTGTGCTAGGGACCACAGTGGTGTGCATTCATGCATTCTCATTGTGACATAAATCATGTGCGTTTCCAGAGACAAAAACATTCTCAATGTGTCATTAAACATGTGCGTTTACTGTGCAAAGCAACATTCTCATTGTCACATAATTCATGTGCGTTTGTAGTGAAAACGAATAATATCATTGTCACATAATTCATGTGCGTTTGCAGTGAAAACAAATAATATCATTGTGACATGATTTCTGGCCATTTACTGAGAAAAGATGCCTTCTGCGAGGCGTCTCCTGGCTACTGTGCCCTCAGTAGACCGGGTAGAGTGGGCTAGGGGGGGATTGCCTGGGTGGGGGGTCAGGTCAGCACGTAAGTTAATCTCCAGTCCCCTTCTCATTGCAAAGTTGTGAAGAATGCAACAAGCCCCTATTATTTGGCACACAAAGTCTGGGGAATACAACAGTGTACCCCCAGTCTTGTCCAGGCATCTGAAGCGGGACTTCAGCAGCCCAAATGTACGCTCCACTACTGCCCGGGTGCGAATATGAGCCTCGTTGTAGCGTTGCTCTCCTGGGGTTTGGGGGTTCCTGAATGGGGTCATCATGTGAGGTCCCAGGGCATATCCAGAGTCACCTGGAAGGGAAAAGACAGGAGGATATTAGTCATGCATGTGCCCCATGTGATGTCTGCATCATGGGGGGGGACAGTCATACCTGACACACATGTCACTCACCAACCAGCCAGCTGTCTCCATACACGTTCTGCTCCAATTCACGTGATATGTTGGTCTGCCTAAAGATGTAGCTGTCATGGCACGAACCTGGAAATTTGGCACAGACATGCCAGATGAGGCCATGGGCATCTACGATTACCTGCACATTGATGGAATGCCAGTTTTTGCGATTCCTGAACAGGTGCTCTGTATCATGGGGGGGCTGTAGTGCCACATGGGTACAGTCAATGGCCCCGATGGTCCGTGGGAATCGGGCAATCTGATAGAAGTCGGCCATGCTCTTCATTCGCTGGTCCTCCTGGGTGGGCTTTTCAAATTGACTGCCCATGCGTCTCAGTATTGCAGGGACAACCTGGTGCACACACCTGCTCATCGAGGACTGTACCATCCCAGCCAGACCTCCACATGTTCTCTGAAAAGACCCAGTGGCCAGAAAATGCAGGGTGGCCATAACTTTAATGTGAGCTGGCAGGGCATGGGATCGTTGGGTTGGGGTGTTCAGATCATCCTGCAGGATCCTGGTTAAGTCCAGGATGGCTTCCTGGTTAAATCTGAAGTTGCCAATGACCTCAGACGCAGTCATGCCAAAGAGATCTTGGCGTGGGCGGTATACCCTCTCCTGTGCCCTCCTCCTCCTCCTCTGTGCCCTCCTCCTTCTCTGCGCCTGTAAAGTTGCGAGTGCCGTTATAATCATTGATGGCCCGGGCATTTTGGCAGTCACAATGAAGTCAAGCAAAGAAGTGTTGGCAGCTCTTCCTAAATGCTGTTGCTTCAGCAGACCTTTACAGGGCTGGTGTAAAATTAGGGCTGCTTTTATAAAGTCTAATTTTGCTCCAGAAAACTAACAGGTGCGTACAGGGCGTTATCTACGGCGCACAGGGCGTAATCTACGGCGCACACACTTAATTTTGAGGATCGCCCTATCTCCCTCATTTGCATCTTTGCCTATCAAATAAAGCGGCGTGACTAGCGTAATTTGCGTCAGAGGATGCGCCGGAGTAATTATTTTAAGTAGGACGGAAAAACCGGATTTTTCGTTTTGAGGATCGGGCGCAAAGATACGCGCGGAGTAAAATTAGAAATCTCGAGTTAAGTCGGTGCATCTGCTTTGTGGATTTGGCCCTAAGGGCCTGATCCACAAAAGGGATACGCCGGCGTATCTACTGATACGCCGTCGTATCCCTGTTTCTATCTATGGAACTGATCCACAGAATCAGTTTCACATAGATAGGGAGAAGATCCGACATGTGTATCTCCTTCTCTTTCAGCTTTTCGAGGATCCCTGAAAACCCTCCTCTTCAGAGAAGCCTATCCTACCCACATCTAACAACTGTATTTTAACTTTGCCCACCTGATCACCCCCACATCTACTACCCTCTGTTCCACTTCACCCTCCCTTCTAGATTGTAAGCTCTAACGAGCAGGGCCCTCTGATCATTCCTGTATTAAATTGTACTGTAACTATAATGTCTTCCCTGATGTTGTAAAGCGCTGCGTAAACTGTTGGCGCTATATAAATCCTGTATAATAATAATAATAATAATAATGTGTAAGGGACTTACACTGTCGGATCTTAGGATGCAGTACCGCAGCCGCCGCTGGGGGCATTTCTCGTCGAAATCCAGCATGGGGTATGCAAATTAGCACTTACGGAGATCCACAAAGCTTTTACGCTTAGTTTTTTCTCCGTAAGTATTAGTTTGCCGTCGCAAAATTAGGGCTGCTTTTACAAAGTGTAAACTGTTTACACCTTGTAAAAGTATACCCTTCTATCCCGCGTCGCTGTCATTTTTTTATTTTTTTTTAAATGTTTTCCCGCCGCAACTCTTTTTTTTTTTTACGCCCGTCACGATTCTCAAAACCCGGCGCAACGTAAATCCGCGCAAAGCACGTCGGGAAAATAACGTCGGGAGCATGCGCAGTACGTCCGGAGCGGGAGCGCACCTAATTTAAATGGGACTCGCCCCATTAGATTAGGCACGCCTTGCGCCGGACGGATTTAAGTTACACCGCTCAAAATTTCTAGGTAAGTGCTTTGTGGATTAGGCACTTAGGTAGAGATTTTGCGGCGGTGTAACTTAAATGCCAAAAGTTAAGTTACGGCCGGTTTTTGTGGATCAGGCCCTTACTTCCTGGAAGTCTTGGATGGGGTGTGATAATTGGACAGCACACTGCATCCTGGGAAATGATGACACACATTTCCCAGGAGCATTAGAGGGAGATGATGTCAGAATCCTAGGTGGTTTCAAAGGTAGATTTCGTGGGACCGCATAGCAACAGGCATTTCCAGATTTTTTAAGTTGTAAGCGACAGTTTTAAGTAAAATTGTTTTTTTGATGGAACCTCCACTTTAATAATGTGGTTATGATGTGTACAGAGAGGAGGAGACATGTGGATCTAAGTGCCCCTAGATCTGTTGCAGATAGTCATGTGGGTCTGCTTTCAGAGGAAAAGGAGAAATGAACAGTTTCTTCTGAATCCACTGGCAAGAGCATGCACAATGGCAGTGGCAATGCTACAGCCTGAGAATTTTTAAGGATAATTACACTTAGTATTTTTTTTTTACTTTAATGACACTAAGAAGTTTATCTATAGAAACATTAACAGAGACATTCACCTAGAGAACTGGTCATAACAGATTATCACCTATCCTCCCTTACAAACCTGAGCTATGGTTAATTACCTGAAAATATCACAAATCAACAAATAGCACATTGGAGTTTCCTGAGAAGCAATGTTGGGTCTATTTTTTAGGTCAGTCAAATAAATGCTCTACTCCTTCTGATAGTTCAAGGTATGACAAGTTGTAAAGAGGCACCACAGTAGACCTAAAATATTCTGAAATTACTTTTTTTGGTTGGCCTGAGACACAAACCAATCACAAACCCCCCAAAAAATGGAAAAAAATGCTTGAATAGAGATGCCTATATCTTATAGACTATAGGCTACGTGGCCCTCTTATGTTGACCAAACACTAGTACATTATTACTGGCAATATTGTGTAAATGAACCAATTTTAGTCCATCTGTGGTAAGGCAAGGGTTTTTACATATGTTATGCCACATACACACAATCGGAATTTCCGATGAAAAAAGTCAGATGGAATTCTTTCATTGGATATTCCGACCGTGTGTGTGCTCCATCTGAGTTTAGGAAGATAACATGTTCTCTTTTTTTTCCGATGGAAATTCCGTTCGTCTTTATGGAACTTCGACGGAGAAAAAAACACGCATGCTTAGAATCAAGTTGACGCATGCTCAGAAGCATTGAACTTCATTTTTCTTGGCTCGTCGTACTGTTGTACGTTCTTGGCGGTCGGAATTTGGTGTGACAGTGCGTATGCAAGACAGCTTGAACGGAATTCCATCTGCAAAATTTGTCAGACTTTATCCCAACGGAAATTCTGATCGTGTGTACAAGGCATAAGTGGAAGGCTGGTGTTATTTTTAATCTAAGGCTATTTTTTACTTAGTATTTTTCAGTACTGATGCAACAGATGTGAGAATGACTAGAGAATTTTTGGTGTAGCGAAAGAAAAGAACACGTAATACAGTGCGGTCAGGGCCAGATTAAGAACATCATGGGCCTGGTGCTGAGGATTTTGGTGGGCCTTTTCTAAATAATAAATATACAAACAATTTTTTGTTATAACAAATTAAATTAAATAGAGAGAGGGAGGATGAGAAAGAGAGAGAGAGAGAGAGAGAGAGAGAGAGAGAGAGAGAGAGGATGAGAGAGGGGTGAGGGATAAGGGAGGGAGGATGAGAGAGAAAGGGGGAATGAGAGAGAGGATGTGCATGAGCTTGTATGGGAATGACATCAACGCAGCCCAGCCAAGGCAAGTGACCGAAGGCACAGAGCCCAGAAGGAAGACCGAGTAAAGATGGAAGTGCCCGTGACCTGCCGGACAGATCACAGATCGAAGCACTGGAGGGCTCAGTCTGAAAATGTAAGTGTACCCTAATGTGCTAATATGCTGTGCATATTTGTACACTATGGCATAACCTACCTCAGGGCCTCTAAAAAGTATTAATGTTAGCAAAGTTTACTACCGCTTTATTATCACAGGATCCCAGTAGCCTCTCATGGGGCCCCCTACTGACCCGGTGGCCCTTGGGCAGTGCCTAAGTGCATAGTTGCTAACATTTCAAAAATATTTTTAAGGGACACTTTTTTTTACAAGTGCTATATTTAGAGTTGCTGAGATCCCCTATGTTCCTCTATACATCACAGTAGAAATCACACAATTAAATAAGTACCAATAATGGGCAGAACAAATATGAGGACTGAGAAGATTTCCTTTAGTTGAACTAACAAAAGTGTGCCCATTCTAAAGCTAGTGATATTAAGGATATTCAGTATAATTTTAAAGAACTGTTTTTGTGGGTAAGAGGCAAAGGAGAGGAGTAGGGACGGTATAAAACTGGGAAGTATGTGCAGGTGAGGGGAAGGAGTGTGGAGGGTCTAACAGCGGGCACTACGTACAGGAGAGGAGTGTGGAGGGTATGACAGTGGGTAGTATGTACAGGAGAGGAGTGTGGAGGGTATGAGAGTGGGCAGTATGCACAGCAGAGGAGTGTGGAGGGTATGACAGAGGGTGGTACGTACCAGAGAGGAGTGTAGAGGGTATGAAAGTGGGCAGTATGTACAGGAGAGGAGTGTGGAGAATATGACAGTGGGCAGTATGTACAGGAGAGGAGTGTGGATGGTATGATACTGAGCAGTATGTACATTAAATTAGTGTGGAAAGTGGGATAGTGGGCACTATGTATAGGAGAGGAGTGTGGAGGGTATGACAGTGAGTAGTATGTACAGGAGAGGAATGTGGAGAGTGCGATAGTGGGAACTATGTACAGGAGAGAAGTGTATGACAGCGGGCACTGTGTACAGGAGAGGAGTTTGTAGGGTATGACAGCGGGCACTAGGTATAGGAGAGAAGCGTGGAGGGTATGACAGTGAGCAGTATGTATAGGAGAGAAGTGTGGAGAGTATTTACAGGTGAGGAGGATGAAGGAATCTGGGAAGGAAAAATGTAAATGTTTGTGGAAGGATGTTTAGGAAATGCGTAGTGCTGTAGTAATGCGTAGAGAACATGCTCTCTTTTTTTCCGATGGAAATTCCGTTCGTCTTTATAGAACTCCGACGGAGAAAAAAACACGCATGCTCAGAATCAAGTTGACGCATGCTCAGAAGTATTGAACTTAATTTTTCTTGGCTTGTCGTACTGTTGTACGTTCTTGACGGTCGGAATTTGGTGTGACAGTGCGTATGCAAGACAGCTTGAACGAAATTCCATCTGCAAAATTCGTCAGAGTTTATCCCGACGGAAATTCTGATCGTGTGTACAAGGCATAAGTGGAAGGCTGGTGTTATTTTTAATCCAAGGCTATTTTTTACTTAGTATTTTTCAGTACTGATGCAACAGATGTGAGAATGACTAGAGAATTTTTGGTGTAGCGAAAGAAAAGAACGCGTAATACAGTGCGGACCGGTAGCAAAATAAAAAAAAAAATGCACTGGAGCATTTAATCATTCCCTTTGCACCATGTAGAGGCAATAAACCTTTCAGCATGCAAGCATTGGATAAAATATATAATTTGGATGGCAAGATATTGGTAGCTAATGACACTTGGCAATTGTTAACAGTTCGGGCATATTTTGTAAATGTCAGGGACTGGTAATATGTCCCAGCACATTAATGAAGCCAGACAACGAAACGATATTAGTGTTGAATTACTTCCCATTTCATCACATGAGGAAGTGCCAAACAGACAACATTGTAAGTTTATATTTCTTTTTTTTTTGATTGACATACATGTTTAACACTGAAACTTGGCACTGGATGTCTTCTACAGCAAAGTTTTAATTGGAAAAAAGTTCAAGTTTATTGTGGATGCTAAATTTGGGGACACTCTGTAAAGAGCACTGTGCGATACACTATATTACCAAAAGTATTGGGACACTGGCCTTTACACGCACATGCACTTTAATGGCAATCCAGTCTACGTCTGTAGGGTTAAATTTTAAGTTGGCCCACCCTTTGCAGCTATAACGGCTTCAACTCTTCTTGGAAGGCTTTCCACAAGGTTTAGTAGTGTGTCTATGGCAGTGGCGTAACTAGAACCTTCAGGGCCCCGATGCAAGAAACCATGAAGGGCCCCCCTGACCCTCGGACAGGGCTCTTTTCTCTGAGCCCGTTGGCGGAACAGGACCCGGTTGCAAGTGGGTGGCTGCATATAAAGGAACCGATTTCTCCAGTTCCCCCTGCTTCTCCTCCTCTCCCTCCTGCAGGTATTCAGCGGCTGCAGGAGGAAAATGGAGGCATCGGTTGCTCTATGTCGGTGTTTCTCAATCTTTTTCCAGTCAGGGCACCCTTGAAGTATACCCCTAGGTGAATGGGGCTATACTGCAACTGTGTGCATTGCGTGCAGTTGCAGCATAGCGATGATGCATTTAAGGGGTTAAAACAGGCGGTCATTAGGCAAGATATTGCCTCTTTACCGGCTGTCAAATGCCTCTGAAAAGCGATCTGAGCATGGATCGCTTTTTGGAGGAACAGCCTTTTTTTGCTGGTACTATGAACAATCAAAAAATAAATAAACAAGTAGGTTCTGATTGTACACATATAGGATTAAAAGCGCATACATAAAATGTGCATACATACATGTAAACACAAACACATCAAATGCTGCCACTGTGTCCATCAAAAGCTGCCACTGTACCATCAAACGCCACCACTGTTCCCATCAAATGCTGCCACTGTGCCCATCAATTGCTGCCACTGTGCCCATCAAACGCTGCCACTGTGCCATCAAACGCCACCACTGTTCCCATCAAATGCTGCCACTGTGCCCATCAAACTCTGCCACTGTGCCAAACACTGCCACTGTGCCCAAATGCTGTCACTGTGCCCATTTAAATGCCACCACTGTGCATCAAATGCTGCCACTGTGTCCATTAAATGCCGCCAGTGTGCCCATCAAATGCCAGTGTGCCCATTAAATGCTGCCATGCTGCAACTGTGCCATCGAATGCCATCACTGTGAATCCCCCTGCCCGCTCGGCCAGAACTTACCCTGTCTCGTGGGGCAGCAGGTGACCGCCACAAGCGGGGTCCTTCATGCGTCTCCTGTCGTCCTCATCTCCCTTCCTCTCCTCCTGATAATAGTCCAATAGCTGCTCCTATCGTTTCAGCCAAACTGATTGGTGGAGAGGTGGTTCAGTGTTAGGAAAGTGAATATTAATTTGCCCTTCTAACACACCTGGGTGGACTGTGAGCTCCCAGCAAGGCGCTCGCAGTTCGCCTATTTTGAAGCCTATTAGAGCCTATGGCTCTAATCAGGTGCTTCAAACCCCCCCCCCCCCCCCCCGCAATTCAGGCACCCAGCGCCCCGAAAAGGGGCCGGACATCTAAATATGGGGGTGGCAGCGGTGACCATGGATAGATTCATGCTATGCATGAATCTATCCATTAGTCATAGAGGGGGTGGCTGGAGAGAGGGGGCAGCACCCATGCACCCTTATGGACGCACCGCCACTGATAAACATATGCACATACATGCACTCACATACATACATATGCACACACACATGCATACATACATACATACATGCACACACACACACATTAGGGTGACCAGACATCCCCGGTTTCTGGGGACAGCCCCCGTATTGAGAACACATTCCCCTGACCAAGTCTGTCCCCAGTTTTGTCCCTGGATTGGATTGGGCAATCCGGGGCTTGGGCAATTTCAAAGATAGTCAGTGCAGAATAGAAAAAAAAATCTGAATTACACACCCGCTGCTCCTACTAGCTTAGGGGGGTGTAATTTTTTTCCATTATCTGTGCTCCTTTCTGATGATTATGCCTCTTCTGCCCCGGCCTGCTGCCTGCCTGTTTTATCTCCTTGCCTTCCCTGGCGGAGTGATCTTCCTCCGCTCCCCACCCAGTAGTAGCCGGGGCCCAGAGAGTGAGACTTGACAGGCTGTTAGGCGGGCGGTGGCGGCAACGGGCAGAGAGTCGCTGATTTCCATCTTTACTAGTAAAAAAATGCGCTGCTGACTGCAGCGGCACATGCGCAGCGGGGATCCTCGGCTAAAGGGCCGGCAGCCGCCGGACCTTGCCGGAGAGAAGTCTCCTGCGTGCATGCGCGGGAGTGACGACATCGCCGCTCCAGCCAATCACAGCCCTGGAGTGGCGATACCCGGAAGACACGCCGAGGAAAGATGACATCTCCCTCTGCGTGGGCCAGGTTCGTTCCAAGGTAAGTATACAACCGCTTTAACATACATACATATGCACACACACATGCATACATACACGCACACACACACACACATATATACATCCACACACACATGCATACACACACACACATATAAACACACATACAGTAGATAGATAGTCATAAAAAAAATGGCAGACATTTACCTTGGCTCTTCCTGCCGGGTACTGCACTCTAGGGGGAGACAAAGAGCACACACTACTTTCATGTGACGAGCTCCTTCCCTGCACAGTTCGGCTGACGATCGAGAAGCTCATCTCAGCCGCCCCTGCCGCTCAACTGCCGATCCTTCTATCGACGAGTACAGGGGGCCCTCAAGGGCCCCCTGCAGCAAGGGGCCCGGTCGCCATTGCGATCTCAGCGACCCCTATAATTCTGCCACTGGTCTATGGGAATGTTTGACCATTTTTTCAGCAGTGCATTTGTGAGGTCAGGCACTGATGTTGAACAAGAAGGCCTGACTGACAGTCTCCACTCTATTTCATCCCAAATGTGTTCTTTCGGGTTGAGGTCAGAACTCTGAGCAGGTCAGTCAAGTTCCTCCACCCCAAACTTGCTTATCCATGTCTTTATGGACCTTTCTTTGTGCACTGGTGCGCAGTCATGTTGGAACCATCCCCAAACTGTTCCCACAAAGTTGGGAGCATGAAATTGTCCAAAATGTCTTGCTATGCTGACGCCTTAAGAGTTTCCTTCACTGGAACTAAGGGGCCAAGCCCAACCCCTGAAAAGCAATTCCACACCATAATCATTCCAGTGCACAAAGCAAGGTCCATAAAGACATGAATGAGCGAGTTTGGGGTGGAGTCCTAACCTTAACCCAATATAACACCTTTGGGATGAATTTGAGGAAAGGACTGCAAGCCAAGCCTTCTCGTCCACATCAGTGCCCAGTGCCTGACCTCACAAATGCGCTTCTGGAAGAACGGTCAAACATTCTACATCTCTCCAAAGTCCAGATTCTCCGGGCTCCAGTTTAAAATGGTAGTAAACCGCTGGGCATTTTTTTTCCTAACCTGAAAGGTAATGTCATTATGTGCTAGTATGCATTGCATACTAGCACATTATGTTAAACTTACCTGAAAACAAAGCCTTCTAGCGTCGAGCTGTCACTGATGCATGTGCTTCCATCTTCACCCGTTCTTCCTTCCAGATCCGGACTCTGGGTGTGTGACTGGCCGGAGCCACGATGATGTCACTCCCGCCTTATGTGTGTGGGAACCTGCCGTTTATGGCACAGGACTCTGAAGGAACGGAAGAGCGCAGAGCGCATACGCTGACGATGTCACCAGCTGCATGTACAGTAAATATCTCCCAAATGGTGTACATTTAGGAGATATTTACACTACCTATAGGTAAGCCTATTATACACTTACCTATAGGTAAAAGTCGGAGATGGGAGTTTACGCCCACTTTAAAGCGGAGTTCCACCCAAAAATGGAACTTCCGCTTTTCGGAACACCCCCCCCCCCCCCTCCAGTGTCACATTTGACACCTTTCAGGGGGGAGGGGGTGCAGATACCTGTATAAAACAGGTATTTGCACTACTTCTGGGTATTGATTCCCGTGGGAATCAGGCCCCTTCACATCACCCCCCCTCCCGCTGTCTTCTGGGAAACACACTGTTCCCAGGAGAGAGTGGGGACCAGTGATGAGGCACCGCGCTACTCGCGCATGCGCAGTAGGTAACCAGGCAGTGAAGCCACAAGGCTTCATTGCCTGATTCCCTCACCGAGGATGGCGGCAGCAGCATCCGAGAGACGAGCGAATGCTCGTCCTCATCTGCTGGCATCGTGGGCACGCTGGACAGGTAAGTGTCCATTTTTTAAAAGTCAGCAGCTGCAGTATTTGTAAAATTTCAGGTGGACCTCCGCTTTAAGTAAATTCTCCATATTCAAAGAAAACCCCAGCACATAGAATGTCAGGTGCAGTTTTAACACCACCTATATATAACGGACCCTTAGCCCCCATTCACACTTTGGCGCGATTCGACAGGTCAAATTGCATGTCAAATCGCAGCCTATTGTTGGAAATAGGAGCGTTCCAATCTGTGCGATGCCGACTTTGCGGCGCCGCACCGATTTCCAAAAGTAGTTCCTGCACTACTTTTGGTGACTTTGGGGGTGATTTCAATAGACATCTGTGTATAAACCCACACAGATGTCTTTCAAGTCGCCCCTGAAGTCGGACTGAAATGCAGCTTTGAAATCGTGTGAGTTCAGATATACTCACACGACTTCAAAGCCGTGTTTAGTGTGAACGAGGGCTTAGGGTCCGTTTTGTTCTGCGGTGGTGTTATAGGCCCAGTAATTAATAAGACATGAAAGGATAAGACTGTCTCCTAACAAATTATACAAGGAAGAGGAAGAGGAGACACATGACAGAAGGCATATGAGTAATGGTCACATATCAATGTGCATATTCTTAAAAACATTGCAGCATTGTTTGGAGCAGTCTACTGAAACTAATTAAACCACGTATACTTTATTACATTTTGAGCAAACATTAATACTTAAAAAGGAAGAAAAGCCGATTTTTTTCTCCTACAAAAAAAAAAACCTGCAAGAGAAAGGCATAATGAGCCAGTATGCATAGCATACTAGCTCATTACGAATGACTTACCTGAGACCGAGGCCCCCGAAGCACTTCTCCTTCCCCTCCTCCGCAGCCGTCATGCTCCCTCTGGGTTTCTTCTAGGTGTCGCCGCTCCAGCACTGTGATTGGCCGGAGCGGCGATGACGTCACTCCACGCATGTGTGTGGGACGTAATAATCCCGCGCATGCGTGCAGGACCCGCATTATACCGCCATGATCCCAATCATAATGCTGGAACGCTCAGTGCGCCTGGGCCGCCGTAGACATCGGTGCAGTGTTTTCTGTAAATACCTCCTTAAGCGTGTAGGTTAAGCAGATATTTCTTGCACCTACAGGTAAGTCTTAATCTAGGCTTACCTGTAGGTGCAAGTTGTCAGAGTGGGTTTACAACCACGTTAAGAACATCGGTGACAAAAATTAACACACTGGCCCAGATTCAAGTAGAATCGCGCAATATTTGCGTGGGCAAAGAGCAAATTTTTTTCTCTGCGCCCACGCAAATATTGCGCTTTGCCCGCGATTCACGGAGCAGTTGCTCCGTAAATTGCGCGGGCAATATGCTAAGCAGCCGGGCGCAAGGCTGCCTAATGTAAATGATCCCGCCGGGGGCGGGAATCATTTAAATTAGGCGCGCTCCCGCGCCGAGCGAACAGCGCATGCTCCGTCGGGAAACTTTCCCGACGTGCATTGCGGCAAATGACGTCGCAAGGACGTCATTTGCTTGTAAGTGAACGTGAATGGCGTCCAGCGCCATTCACGGTTCACTTACGTAAACGACGTGAAATTTAAACGTCGCGAGCGGGAGGCGCAGCTATACTTTAGCATTGGCTGCGCCTGCTTTTAGCAGGAGCAACCTTATGCTAAAGGCGCCGTACGGAAACTCCGTACCTTGCGTACGCAGGGCCCACGCAACTCTTGTGAATCGGTGGTAGTATGCAATTTGCATACTACACGCCGATCACAAAGGCCACGCCCCCTAGCGGCCAACGCAAGAATGCAGCCTGGGATGTGAAGGCATAAGGAGGCTTATGTTTGTCACATCCTAGGCTGCATTCGGTGTAACGAGGTTCCTGAATCAGGAGCACTCGTTACACCGGAGCAAGTAAGCACTTGCGCCGCGCAACTATGGTTGCGCGGGCGCAAGTGCTTCTTGAATCTGGGCCTCTGTTGGGCTCCTTTTGTTTCCCATGTTCTGCAGTTAGAAGATACTTCCCAAAGTCACTAGTTTTATCATGACAGGTGCTCTTTTTCAGCTTGCTGGATTATTCCTCTTTCATTTTACAGGGGGAGGGCAGTCATTTATTGGTATCCAAAATCATACACCTGCTGCGCTTATCAAGGTGCCTCAAGGATAAAGGAAAAGTCAGCCCTCCAGAACATACTGGACTCCTCAGTTCATTAAGAGATTATTAACATTGCAGACTCACTGGTGGGGAACTGGTGACATTTGTAGCCGTCCCAGTGTGTCCAGAATTCATTTAAACGGTTAAGTCTCCTATTAAAATACAATTTTCTGTACAGCACTGCCAGTGAGAAAAGTACATCAAAACTGCTTGAGCTTATTACAGTTTCATCACTCTAATGGGTATTCAGCTAGGAAATAAGTGGAATTTGGAACCTCAGCCCCACTCTCATGAAAGTGAAGATCCAAATCAGCCTACACTGAGCACAATGAAAACCTCTATGATTTAAAGGAAAACCACAGTTAAGTTATATGTAGTCCAATTTGCTCTTTAAAACATAAGAATTTGTGCTTTTTTTTTAACAAAGAAAATGTAAAAAAAAAATAAAAAATCTAACATACAATATCTCACAAAAGTGAGTACGCCCCTCACATTTTTATATATTTTTTTATATCTTTTCATGTGACAACACTGAAGAAATCCAAGCGTACTACCGTATTTTCCTGAAAATAAGACCTACCCTGAAAATAAGACCTAGCGTTACCTTCCAGGAGAGCTGCAATATAAGCCCTAACCTGAAAATAAGCCCTAGTTTAAAATGCTTGTAAAATCCTATAATCCACTCTATTAAAGTATTATACAATGTAAATGTGTGTGTTTCTGTAATATAATTGCGGGGAAGAGAGCTCCGGAGGGTCACAGAAGCGCAGAGTGACACAATTATATTACAGAAACACACACATTGTACATTATATAATACTGTAATAGAGTGGATTATAGGATTTTACAAGAATTTTAACTTGGTTCACACTGGGGATTCCTGTCACGCAGGGAGAGAGAGGAGGAGAGAAGACTGCACATTATATGGTAAGTCCTACCCCGAAAATAAGCCCTACTGTGTCTCTTGTTGGCAAAATTATTATAAGACCTGGGCTTATTTTCAGGGAAACACGGTAATCGCAATGCACACATTCCTGTTGAAGTGCTTGTGCAAATGAGTAGGTGCTGTAGTGACCAACGGCTGGAACCGTTCAAAGTCACAATTAATAAATTTCACCAGCACACCAAGGATCTCCAAAAGTGGGTCCAAAGCTTTAATAAAGATCACATAGTTACAGCAGCGAGCAACATTTTGGAGCCTCAAAGGATCCCTTCACCAAACACACCTCCAAGATGACCACTGTCTTGCTAAAGAAGCTGAGGGTAAAGGTGATTGACTGGCCAAGCATGTCTTCAGGACCTAAACCCTATTGAGCATCTGTGGGGCATAATCAAACGGAAGGTGGAGGAGCACAAGGTCTCTAAAATCCACAGAGCTTGTGAATGTTAGAGACCTCGCACTCCTCCACCTTCCATTTGAGGATGCCCCACAGACACTCAATAAGGTTTAGATCAGGAGACATGCTTGGCCAGTCCATCACCTTTACCCTCAGCTTCTTTAGCAAGGCAGTGGTTATCTTGGAGGTGTGTTTGGGGTCGTTATCATGTTGGAATACTGCCCTGGGGCCCAGTCTCCAAAGGGAGGGGATCATGCTCTGCTTCAGTATGTCACAGTACATGTTGGCATTCGTGGTTCCCTCCATGAACTGTAGCTCCCCAGTGCCGGTAGCGATCATGCAGCCCCAGACCATGACACTCCCACCACCATGCTTGACAGTAGGCAAGACACTCTTTGTACTCCTCGCCTGGTTGCCAACACATGCGCTTGACACCATCTGAACCAAATACGTTTATCTTGGTCTCATCAGACCACGGGACATGGTTCCAGTAATCTATGTCCGTAGTCTGCTTGTCTTCAGCAAACTGTTTGGGGGCTTTCTTGTGCATTATCTTTAGATAAGGCTTCCTTATGGAAGACAACCATGCAGACCAATTTGTTGCAGTGTGCAGCGTATGGTCTGAGCACTGACAGGCTGACCCCCACCCCTTCAACCTCTGTAGCAATGCTGGCACTTGGGTTCTGCTGCTATCTGTAATTCCATAGAAAAAAATATGCTGCCAAAATATAATCATGTTAAACATGCATTGTTGTTTGTTTGCCTTTAATAATTTTGTCCCTACCTCACTCTATAGCTTTATAGCTACGTATATCTGCTCTATATCGTTAGTACTACCATTGTTCTTAATACTTTAGCCTAAAATCATCACATGTACTGTATTTTGCTGGGGCTAGACACACTTTGATTTTCTGACCTATCACCTGTTATGATCTGCACAGGTTTTGGATTAACGCTTTCTACAATCTGCAAGATGTCAATTGGATCACTTTCTATCAAGCTACTGAGGCAAAATTAAGCTATCTCACCACAGCTAGACCAGTTATATAGATTTCAGTAGTTTACATATTATCTATAGAATAGTCAAAATCTACAAAATTAAATCAGGGCTGCTTTTAAAAATCAAGCCCCCCAAAATATTACAATTATATTTTTATAAAAAAAATCACTAAAATCATTATTAGCGGGCAACAGGGAAATTAAAATCCTAGACAGGGAAGGGGATCAGTAAGGTGTGGGGGGTCAGGCAGTTATAGGACCTGATCCCCTGTGTGTCTCTCCCTGCAGAAGTTTAAAAACAGAGAGGAGAAGCCAGCTTTTAGCTGCTGCAGGAAGAGACACCCAGGAAATCAGTTTCTCTAATTGCACCCCCCCCCCCTCTGCTGCCTAGGCCCCTCCTGCTGGCTTGGACCCTGTACAGGAGGACTGGTGCTACCCCCTTATCAGCGGCCCTGCATTCAATTACCTTTCAGACTTAAATTTGTTGCCAAGTTTGTTTTTTTAAGAATTTTAAACAAAGCTTAAAGAACCTTACTCAAATTGAACAGATTTGCACACCCCCACTTGTATGATTGGCTTAGTGTTTTTTCAGCAGTTTTCTTCTTATTACTATAGTGGGACTGATCATAGGCAGATGCTCCCTCTTTCCACACAAAAGGGGAAATTGATGGGAATCCACATGTCAGTTTCAATAGGAAAAAACAAAACAGTTAGGCCTCGTACACACAACCGTTTTCCTCGACAGAATCCATCAAGAAACTTAGTGGCAGAGCTTTTTTGCAGAGGAAAACGGTCATGTGTATGTTTTTCATTGAGAAAACTGTTGTGGAACTCGACGAGAAAAAAAGAGAACAAGTTCTATTTTTCCTCGTCGGGAGTCTCAATTTCCTCGTTTTTCGTCGGGCTGGTTTACGACGAGAAACACGTTCCTGTGTATGCTAAGAAACCCACGCATGCTCAGGATAAAGTATGAGACGGGAGCGCACCTTCGGTAAAAGTAGCGTTTGTAATGGAGATAACACATTTGTCACGCTGTAACAGACTGAAAAGTGCAAATCGTCTCTTACCAAACTTTTACTTAACACGCAGTAACATGAGATTAGCAAAAGCATCCCCAAGGGTTGTGCCAGTGGAATCGAACTTCCCCTGCCGTCGTACGTGTTGTACGTCACCACATTTGAGAACGACGAGATTTGGTCTTGACAGTGTGTACGCAAAGCAAGCTTGTCAAGTTTCTCGACAAGCCTAACAAGGATCTCGTCGAGGAAAACGATGTTTCATTTACGACGAGTTCCTCGGTCGTGTGTACGAGGCCTCATTCCTTAAAAATAGAAAATGAATACAGTGAGGGGAAAAAAAGTATTTGATCCCCTGCTGATTTTTGTTTCTCTGCCAGCTTTAATCATGTAGATACATGCTTTTTTCACAAAGCAGGTATGTTTTATTAACTGACACAACGAACTATCATTTCAGAACAGTATATCACATTTTCAGTAGTAGAAGTTACATTTATTTTTACAGTAATATGAATTGAAACAAAAGTACATAACCATGTCACTCCTAGCTGTATGGCTTGCCAGAGTTCTATGTTCAAGGAGTCGTAAGTTTTAAACTTTTGCGTCCAAAGATTTCTGCCTGCAAACCGTCCCTAACCACTTTTTTTATATAACCTTCCCTTTTTTCAGATTAGAACAATGTACTATAATATACAGTGAAGGAAAAAGTATTTGATCCCCTGCTGGTTTTGTATGTTTGCCCACTGACAAAGAAATGACCAGTCTGTAATTTTAATGGTAGGTTTATTTTAACAGTGAAAGACAGAATACTAACAAAGAAATGCAGAAAACCGCATTTCAAAAAAGTTATAAATTGATTTGCATTTTAATGAGTGAAATACGTATTTGACCCCTTCGCAAAACATGACTTAGTACTTAGTACTTGGTGGCAAAACCCTTTTTGGCAATCACAGAGGTCAGACATTTCTTGTAGTTGTCCACCAGGTTTGCACACATCTCAGGAGGGATTTTGTCCCACTCCTCTTTTCAGATCCTTTTCAGATCCTCTCATAGTCATTAAGGTTTCGAGGCTGACGTTTGGTAACTCAAACCTGAGGGCAGGAGGTTCTCACTCAAGATTTGACAGTACGTGGCCCCCTCCATCCTCCCTTTGATGCTGTGAAGTTGTCCTGTCCCCTTAGCAGAAAAACACTCCCAAAGCAAAATGTTTCCACATCCACGGTGGGGATGGTGTTCTTGGGATCATAAACAACATTCCTCCTCACGGGGAGTTGAGTTAATGCCAAAGAGCTTGATTTTGGTCTCATCTGACCACAACATTTCTCTTCTAAATCATTCAGATGGTTATTAGCAAACTTCAGACTTGCCTGTACATGTGCTTTCTTGAGCAGGGAGACCTTGCGGGCGCTGCAGGATTTCAGTCCTTCATGGCGTAATGTGTTACCAATTGTTTTATTGGTGACAATGGTCTGCCTTGAGATCAAGATACTCTTGTGTAGTTCTGGGCTGGTTCCTCACTGTTCTCATGATCATTGAAACTCTATGAAACTCTATCTTGCATAGATCCCAGACCGGGGGGGGGGGGGGGGGATGACCATTTTTTGTGGTTTCTTCCATTTGTGAATAATCACACCAACTGTTGTCACCCTCTCACCAAGCTGCTTGACGGTGGTCTTGTAGCCCATTCCAGCCTTGTGTAGGTCTAAAATCTTGTCCCTGACATCCTTGGGCAACTTTTTGGTCTTGGCAATGGTGGGGAGATTGGAATCTGATTGCTCAATTGCTTCTGTAGACAGGTGTCTTATATAGAGGTATAGCACCCACTACCTTTAGTAGGTTGCTAGAGGTAGTTGTTTGTGTTTTGTTACAGCCAGTGCAGGTAATTTTAGGCAGATCATAAGATGGTTTGGCGCTGAACATTATACCAATATTGTGTATGTGTTTTTATGCTGTGAGCTAGGTCTGTTTGTTTTTGATCTGGGGGCTGGGTAGTATATGGTGTAGCAGCAGGTGACTGACATGTGCTTCATCTCTCTGGCACCTTCTCTGTTTCCAGAGGGTTCTGGAAAAGAGGCAGGGCAGAGGATGTGAGTGGCATTAAGTGTATCTGGGAACTCTGACCAATCTCCAACTAGGATTGGCAGGGGGCAGTCCTCCTATATATACTCATGGTCAGCCTGTTGTGGGAGGAATTGTCAGGTGGAAGAACTGAGTGATGAAGTGTTAGACTGTCGTGATCCTTGAGGGAACGCCTTTTCTGGGGGGGGGGGGTGACTGCCAGAGGGAGAGACTGTTGTGTCTTTAAAGTCACGGAGGGTTGACAGGATTTGTGCCGGACTTTCTGGGATCAGTAGTCCACCAAGTTTCAGTTAGCACAAATGTCCTTTTTCATTGCTATTGGTTGCTACACCATAGGGGACTGCAGACCCCTGCCATTAAATGGCTATTATTGAACTGTTGGGACTTATTCAGAGTGAGGCCTAACCATGTGCTAATGGTGACAGGAATCTAGGATGGCGCAGTAGAGAAAGCAAAGTGATCTCAAGTAGTGTGCTGGAGGAGAGCGTGGAGCTTTAGAGACTGCAAATATAGAAAGGCTCGGTGCAAAGACAAGCCTGCAATAAGCGCAGGGCCGGGCATGACAGGGTTAACAGAACCCTTGTAGGCTAGGAGGAGTGGTTTAGGGAGAGAGGGCAGCAGGGAGGGGAGGAGAGGTTATAAATTGCATCTACCCCTTCTCCCGGGCAGCACAGCGTGGGGAAAGTTCCCGCCCACCCTCCCCTGGTTTACGGGTTTGTGGTACGCTGGTTATAGTTGGTTGTGTTGGTGGTTTTTGGCGCTTTTCTTGTTTCTCCTTATGCAGGTGACGCTGTTAATGCAGTCGTGGCAGTGGCGGGTGTTGGACTTTGCAGAAGAAGAAATACCTCAAAGAAGGATGTCAGTACCTAGCGGTGGTATGGATGCTGAAGGGGTGTTCTTTTGCCAGTTAACCAAAGTGTAGCTGGAATGTTACGTTAATGAGGGCACTGCGGTCAGTGGTCATCTCTGAGCCAGCTTGTAGGCTTGAGGCCTATGACCAGAGGTTAGGTACCGCTAGGGTTGCCACCTCATCCCTTTAAAACAGAACACATATTAATTACACAGGTTCTGTGGCTAATTAAGGTGGTAATTAGACTCATTTGGTGCCTTACCTGCATTAAATTAGCCTCAGAACCTGTGTAATTCATATGTGTTCTGTTTTAAAGGGATGAGGTGGCAACCCTAGGTACCGCAGTGCCAAAATGTTATAAAATGTTATAAAAGGTTACAAGATAGAGTTTTAGTGGTGCCTGCAAAGTCCAGCGCTAGTTATGGATAGAATTATTTTCTGAGAAAAAAAATGTTGTTGTTTATATGTTATTTAAAATGTAATATTTAAAGTTAATTTAAAATAAAGGAGGCTGCTACGGCCAGTTGTAACTCCAAGTTAACGGTGGTGGTCTCATTATTTATTAAAGGTATAAAGGGGGGGGGGGTACAAGTTGTGGGGTCTTAGCAGCAATGGGGTAAATCTGGGATACCATAGTCAAGATTCAACCATCTTTGTTTAAAAAAGCAAGATTCATTATTTGGGAATCCCATGTCCTTTTTCCCAATCCACATTTATTTCCCTAAATAAAATAACAAAAACAAGCTAAAGGACTGTTCATTGACTGGCAAAGTGTGTCTGAAGTGAATGCCTGGCCAAGCAGGGTGACGTGTGGCACTACTACATGCAGCGACCCCAAGGTGGCACTTTTTCCCTCACTGTATATTATAGTACATTGTTCTACTCTGATAAAAGGGAAGGTTATATAAAAAAAGTGGTTAGGAACGGTTTGCAGGCAGAAATCTTTGGACGCATAAGTTTGAAACTTAAGACTCCTTGAACATAGAACTCTGGCAAGCCATACAGCTAGGAGTGACATGGTTATGTACTTTTGTTTCAATTCATATTACTGTAAAAATAAATGTAACTTGTACTACTGGAAATGTGATATACTGTTCTGAAATGATAGTTCGTTGTGTCAGTTAATAAAACATACCTGCTTTGTGCAAAAAGCATGTATCTACATGATTAAAGCTGGCAGAGAAACAGAAATAGAAGTTTACATGTTGTAAAACTGGTATAACTGTTGATTGTAGTTAAAGGAATGTTGTTCATGTGTCTGTACCAAATCTGCTTTCTTTTATTGTAAAACTATTGTTATGGCAACTGTTCTTACCATTTGGTGTGTTAGGTTAATTGCTCCCCCCCCCCCCCCCCCGAGAAAGTAGCAGGTGGACAGAATGGTGAGTGGGGCCGACAGGTAAGCGGATAGGCAGGGCGATGAGCAGGCACAGAGTACAGGCAGGCCAGTGAGAGGGGCTGGCAGGTGAGCGGATGGCCAGACAGTCCAGGTCCCCAAGAAGATAGCAGGCGGGCAGGATGGTGAGTGGGCCTGACGGATGAGTGGATAGGCAAGACGGTGAGCATATGGGCAGGCTAGCAAAGAGATGACATCATCTCTCACCGCCCACCCTGCATTACTGCAGTTCCGCACTCACTGAGCAGCCGCGGGCAACATCTCTCACTGCCTGCCCTCACTCTGGGACACCAGGGACACAATCACTGGCAAGTGACAATCTGCATCTTGTGGCAAGTGTTCACTGTCCCTCCCTCTGTGTCAGTGTTCCCGCTGCAGCCTGAGATTGTGTAAACCAGTCACACCACACCTACTGAGCATGCTCCAGTTTCAGTTCTCTTTTAAGCTGTTCATTTCCTCCTTTTTTCTTATCTGTTTAGCCAATGTGACTGTAGAACCACACATGTAGGTGTATACAATCAGGATAAATGACAGTCCACTCCCTCCCTCCACCTCCATGCCCACTAAACAGCTAAACATATTGAGAGCAGGATATGACGTGTTGATTTATGGAGACCTCACCTTCCTGTAATTCTAAGGACATACATCAATAGACACAAGCTACAGGGGCATAAAACAGGCTGTGATTGGCAGAACCTCCCCCTAAATAGACTACACCATGTTTTCGTACAAACATAATAAATATTTGAATTCAAATACATATTTGTATGATGATTTAAACATTTATTTAATATTATTAAATATTTTTACTCTGCATTCCGAAGGCTATTTTTGAACAAGTGACTGGCAGCAGAGGACTAGAAGCGCCCAGCGATGTTTCCCTGCAGATGCACTGGGAAAGAACTGCATCACATGACATCTATATACAGGTAGTGCAGAATTATTAGGCAAGTTGTATTTTTGAGGATTCATTTTATTATTGAACAACAACCATGTTCTCAATGAACCCAAAAAACTCATTAATATCAAAGCTGAATATTTTTGGAAGTAGTTTTTAGTATGTTTTTAGTTTTAGCTATTTTAGGGGGATATCTGTGTGTGCAGGTGACTATTACTGTGCAGAATTATTAGGCAACTTAACAAAAAAAAAATATATACCCATTTCAATTATTTATTTTTACCAGTGAAACCAATATAACATCTCAACATTCACAAATATACATTTCTGACATTCAAAAACAAAACAAAAACAAATCAGTGACCAATATAGCCACCTTTCTTTGCAAGGACACTCAAAAGCCTGACATCCATGGATTCTGTCAGTGTTTTGATCTGTTCACCATCAACATTGCGTGCAGCAGCAACCACAGCCTCCCAGACACTGTTCAGAGAGGTGTACTGTTTTCCTTGTAAATCTCACATTTGATGATGGACCACAGGTTCTCAATGGGGTTCAGATCAGGTGAACAAGGAGGCCATGTCATTAGTTTTTCTTCTTTTATACCCTTTCTTGCCAGCCACGCTGTGGAGTACTTGGACACGTGTGATGGAGCATTGTCCTGCATGAAAATCATGTTTTTCTTGAAGGATGCAGACTTCTTCCTGTACCACTGCTTGAAGAAGGTGTCTTCCAGAAACTGGCAGTAGGACTGGGAGTTGAGCTTGACTCCATCCTCAACCCGAAAAGGCCCCACAAGCTCATCTTTGATGATACCAGCCCAAACCTCCACCTTGCTGGCGTCTGAGTCGGACTGGAGCTCTCTGCCCTTTACCAATCCAGCCACGGGCCCATCCATCTGGCCCATCAAGACTCACTCTCATTTCATCAGTCCATAAAACCTTAGAAAAATCAGTCTTGAGATATTTCTTGGCCCAGTCTTGACGTTTCAGCTTGTGTGTCTTGTTCAGTGGTCGTCGTTTTTCAGCCTTTCTTACCTTGGCCATGTCTCTGGGTATTGCACACCTTGTGCTTTTGGGCACTCCAGTGATGTTGCAGCTCTGAAATATGGCCAAACTGGTGGCAAGTGGCATCTTGGCAGCTGCATGCTTGACTTTTCTCAGTTCATGGGCAGTTATTTTGCGCCTTGGTTTTTCCACACGCTTCTTGCGACCCTGTTGACTATTTTGAATGAAACGCTTGATTGTTCGATGATCACGCTTCAGAAGCTTTGCAATTTTAAGAGTGCTGCATCCCTCTGCTAGATATCTCTCTATTTTTGACTTTTCTGAGCCTGTCAAGTCCTTCTTTTGACCCATTTTGACAAAGGAAAGGAAGTTGACTAATAATTATGCACACCTGATATAGGGTGTTGATGTCATTAGACCACACACCTTCTCATTACAGAGATGTACATCACCTAATATGCTTAATTGGTAGTAGGCTTTCGAGCCTATACAGCTTGGAGTAAGACAACATGCATAAAGAGGATGATGTGGTCAAAATACTCATTTGCCTAATAATTCTGCACTCCCTGTATTATGAAAAAGGGAACTTTGTTTTTTTATTAAAATAATTACAGTGCCACCATCCATTTAAGTACATAAATAGAAGGAATAATGTAAATTAAACAGTGTGCGTTTAGTATCACTTTAACTGCTTGCCGTCCACCCTATAGCAGTTTTACTGCTACAGGTCGGCAGCTGTGCACCGGATCACGTAAACGTATTCCTGATCCTGCACTTTCGGGTGGGGGGCACGCTGCCGCCGGCTTGATTCTGCTGTGATTACACACAGCGGAAGCTGATCGGTGGGTGCCAGGTACTCATCAGGCAGAAAGACAGAACTGTGATGTGCCTATGTAAACAAGGCAGATTGCGGTGGTACCGACTGGAGGGAAAGGATAGAGTTTGTGTCCCTGCAAAGCAGGGAATAAATTCCATCTCTTCCCCTAGTAAAAGCACCTCACACAGTTCACATAAACACTGGTTCGGTACACAGTTAAAGGGTTTGTAAAGGATTTTTTTTTTTTTTTTATCTTAATAGCTTCCTTTACCTTAAAGCAGTGCTGTTTTCATGTCCTCATTGTTCGTTTTTGCTCTCAAGTTGCTGTAATTCTTCTCTGATCTCCAAACTTCCTGGTTGTCTGTTTCCTGATAACCACAGTGCTGGGAGCTTTCTCTCTGTGGTCACTAACTTTAAGGAGGTGTGATTGCTGTGTGTCTAAAACCCCTCAGCACCAATCAGTTTCGTTTTCCAAACCATCACTGCCCTGTACTGGCTCTGTGGCTCTGTACAGCACAGAGGCAGGAAACAACATGCAAAAACAAAAATTTTTATCTATTTTTAATCGTTTTTAAAAGGAATCAGTTAAAGCGGAGTTCCAACCTGCGTTTTTATAATATAAATCTGGTCACTTACTATTTTCCAATCCGCCGCCGATCCGCATAGATATTCAAAAAATATTGTTTATAAAACTATATCTACACCGTTGTCATTTTGCTTGTGGGCATTGTGAAGCCTACAAGCACTAACTTCCTGGAAGTCTTGGATGGGGAGTGATAATTGGACAGTGTACTGCATCCTGGGAAATGATGACACACATTTCCCAGAAGCATTAGAGGGAGATGATGTCAGAATCCTAGGTAGTTTCAAAGGCAGATTTCTTGGGACCGCATAGCAACAGGCATTTCCAGATGAGTAAAAAATAAATAAAAATTATTTCTTTTTTTCTTTTTTAGTCGTAAGCTACAGTTTAAAGCAAAATTGTTTTTTTGATGGAACCTCCACTTTAACTATTATGTCTCTATACCCTGTAAACAGTCATTTCAGCAAAAAAAAATTGTTTTATTTACAACTCCTTTAACCCTTTGCTTGCCCCTGATATTAACCCCTTCCCAGCCATTGTCATTAGTACAGTGACAGTGCTTTTTTTTTTTAGCACTGATCAATGTATTTTCTTTCACTGGTTTCCAAAAAGTGTCAGTTAGTGCCAGAATGCTTACCACAATATCACAGTCTTGCTATAAGTCACCGATTGTTACTAGTAAAAAAAATCATTACTAAAAATAAAAAAATAAACAAATACAAATACAAAATTAATAATTAATAAATAAATAAATAAATAAAAGTTTTGCGCAAACCAATCGATATGCGCTTATTGTAGTTTTTTTTAACCAAAAATATGTAGCAGTGTACATATTGGCCTAAATTTGTGAATAATGTTTTATAGCAGAAAGTAAAAACAAATTTTGTCTTTTTTCTCAAAAATGCAGAGGTGATTAAATACCACCAAAAGAAAGCTCTGTGATGAGGACATAAATTGTGGTTAAAAATTGGTAATTGCACACCATCTACTTCTGCCCAGTGCTCAATATACTTAAATACTAACATTTGGCCAACCTAAATGTTGTATCTATGGACCCGTGCAGGAGGCCACTAGAGCACTGGAAAGTGATTGGATCATATCTGCACGTCTGACCAACCATAGATATCTGTTGGCAGCTTTAGTAGTAGGATTGGCTTTGGAGAGCAGAGGGAAAGATAACATTTTATTAAATCCTTGTAATACATAGTGACACCTCTGCGAATGTTATCCTGTACTGGTTGTCTCCTCTTTAACAATGAAGTAGTGGTGTTGATGAATGAACCGTTACACAATACATCTCAATCTGTTTACCTGTCTCAGTGCAGCTTTACAATGTATCTGCAGCTGGGTATCCAATGAGTATGGCCACAAATATTTAGCTGGCATTTCTTTCCGCAGGGCTGGATTAGCGGTTAGGATAACAATGTTCTGGTGTGGGGAAGGTTCTCATAGCCACTAGAGTGGATCTAGTGGGGAAATATTTAGGTCATCCAGAAATGGAAAAATCTTCAACAATAGTGATTACAGCAGAGTAAACACACAGTGCCTGAATATTTCTAAATATTTCTAAAGTGCTTGAGAACTGTGATTGTTTGGCAAATTACCAGGATATGTCTAAGAAGAAATCCCATATTATTGAACCAGGCTATTTTTCTACTATCTGTGTTAGCAGCATTCTGAGATGTCCTAAATGAAATTTTAAGCCAGTTTTCAGATGATACACTCACAATTTTTCGCTTTTTGCATCACACGCTTTTAACTGCATATTTATTTATTTATTTTTTGTGGCTATACAGTATTGTTTTTTTTTTTTTTACCTGGATAATTGTACGAATCATATTGACTCTTTATTTCAGGAAATGAAGTGGATGTGTTAGCAGGGCATACACTAAACCAGGGGTGGATAACCAGCCCGCGGAGCCCTCTGATGTGACCTGCGACCTCCTGCTCTGGATTGGCAGGTTGGCAAGCAAAGATCGCAGACTGCCAACCCGCCATACCACAGCATCAGTGTTGTCATGTGAAGCTGGTGGTAGAGGAAAAAAGAGCCCATAAGCCAATACTTCCTTCCACAGGCGGAGTCTATGGCAAAGTTCAGCTAACCCACAGGATAGACACAGCTGCACTTGCGGTATGGGTAAACCGCAACACATCAGTGTGAAAGCAGTCTTAGGCCCTTTTCACACGATCAGCCCAACCAAATGGGACCCTCAATTCACTTCTACAGAGCGAGAGATGTCTGTTTACGCCTGCCTACCTCCAATCCGAAAAACATTTGTCCCCTTCCATCTGGGTGGATCGGAGGGCCTATAGAGTAGCCGTGACCTGTCATCCGTCCACTCCGCGCATTGTGGCCCGCGACTGGTTACCAAGTTCCTCAAGTGGCCCTCGCTCTTCAAAAGGTTGGGCACCCCTGCACTAAACCAAAACATGGTCCTATTCAAGAATTGAAGTGAAGCCCTATAACCTTAAAGTGATTGTAAAATCTTGCTTAAAAAAATAAAATAAATAACAAACATGTTATACTTACCTCCTCTGTGCAGTTGGATTTGCAGAGAGCAGCCCAGATCCTCCTCTTCTCGGGTTCCTCTTCGCTGCTCCTGGCCCCTCCCTGTCCTGACGAGTGCCTCCATAGACCAACAGCTTGCTATGGGGGCAACCGAGTCGAGCCAAAGCTTTGTGTATACATTCAGACACAGAGCCCCGACCCAGTCCCACCCCCTCTCTCCCCTGATTGGCTAACTGACAAGGATTGACAGCTGCAGGAGCTAATGGCACCGTGGCCAGTGGCGGTGCGTCCATAGTGGGCGCAGGAATGCCACCCCCTCTCTCCAGCACCCACTGCATGAATCTATGTATTGTCGCCGCTGCCGCCCACTATTCAGGTGGCTGGCCCCCTGTTGAGCGCCGACCATCTGAATAAAAGTGGTGGGTGTGTTTTGGAAGTGTCTATCAGAGCCAGCGGCTCTGATAGGCTTCCTTATTACAGCCTGTGGGCTCTAATCGGCTTCCAAATGGTTAACCAGAGGGCGCACAGGGTGTGCATCTCAGCCAATCAGGTTCACCAGGTCTGGTTACTGGTCACCTGATTGGCTGAAGCGACATCAAGGGCGGGAGAAGACATCGAGGGATCGTGGAGGAGGATGGCTGACCGAAGAAAGGTAAGTGCCGGGCATGGGGGCAAACTGGCGGTATTTTGGGGCAATCTGGCGTCATTTTACAGGGGGCAAACTGGCAGCATTTTACATGCGACTCAGGAGCGTTTGTAACTCCATGGCAAGAAACCATAAATCAGACCGGGACAGAAGTAAAGTTAAATCACACTTGTTTAATAAAAGTAAATAGAAAAAACGTAGTCAAAACAAGCCAAAGTTTGGTAACCGCAACTGATCATCAGACAAGCCAGAAAGTCAGGAAGCCAGGGATCAGTGTAGTGGAACAGCAAGCAGGATCTGGAGCCAGAAGGAATGTCAGCCAGGCAAGTCTTTAACCACTTAACCCCCAGACCATATTGCTGCCCAAAGACCAGAGCACTTTTTGCGATTCGGGACTGCGTCAATTTAACTGACAATTGCACGGTCGTGCGACGTGGCTCCCAAACAAAATTGGCGTCCTTTTTTTCCCACAAATAGAGCTTTCTTTTGGTGGTATTTGATCACCTCTGCGGTTTTTATTTTTTGCGATATAAACAAAAATAGAGCGACAATTTTGAAAAATGTTTATATTTTTTTTTACTTTTTGCTATAATAAATATCCCCCAAAAATATTTAAAAAAACTATTTTTTTCCTCAGTTTAGGACGATACGTATTCTTCTACATATTTTTCGTAAAAAAAAAATCGCAATAAGCGTTTATTGATTGGTTTGCGCAAAAGTTATAGCGTTTACAAAATAGGGGGTATTTTTATGGCATTTTTATTAATATATTTTTTTTACTAGTAATCGCGGCGATCAGTGATTTTTTTTCGGTACTTCGACATTATGGCGGACACTTCAGACACTTTTGACACATTTTTGGGACCATTGGCATTTTTATAGAGATCAGTGCTATAAAAATGCATTGGATTACTATAAAAATGCCACTGGCAGTGAAGGGGTTAACACTAGGGGGCGGGGAAGGGGTTAAGTATGTCCCTGGGTGTGTTCTTACTGTGGGGAGGTGGCCTCCCTAGGGGAAACACTGATCTTCTGTTCATACATTTTATGAACAGAGGATCAGCATTTCCCCCCCTGACAGGACCGGGAGCTGTGTGTTTACACACACAGCTCCCGGTCCCTGCTCTGTAACGAGCAATCGCAGGTGCTGGCGGCGATCGCGCGTACCCAACACCCGCGCGGGAGTCACGGCCGCAAAGAGAGCCAACGTAGTATGACGGGCTCTCGCCCAGAAGAGCCGACCTGCCGGCGGGCTGGTCGGCAAGTAGTTAACAAGAACCCAGGAGATAGTCTCTGTAATGTTGACCAAGGCGAAGGCACAGATCATCTGGGCTGGAAGGCTTAAGTAGGCATGACTGACGAGCAGGAAATCATTAACAGGTGAGTAACTGTGGAGAGATAGGAGCTGGCAATTAGCCGACAGCTGAGTGGCCAGCTCAGAGAAGGAAGGGCTGACCCCAGCGCTGACAGTGGATTTAAGTGCTGTAAGGTGAGGGCTATCTCATATAATGGCCACTCAGTCACCCCCAAAACATCCTAACACATATTTGAGAAGATAATGTTGTCCCCCACTGTTAAACAAATGTTACAAGTTCTACTTCTAATTCTCTTTTCCTTCTTAGTGCTTTTCTGTAACTTTATTTTAATGGTTGTGCTCAAAGGAGAACATTGTGAGCTGGAGATTTTTTATGTATTGTAATTTTCACTGTTGGCTCCTAGTGTTCTTTTTAATATATGGTAAAGAGGCCTTGGGTGATTTAAGCAAAGTGATTTTAGTAGATGTTTCAAAGTTCAGTTTTAAAGGGGAGTTCCCTATACACAGTATCTAACTTTTGTACACCCCTCACATTTTTGTAAATATTTTATTATATCTTTTCATGTGACAACACTGAAGAAATTGTGAGTCTACAGATTGCTGTCCCCTCAAAATAACTCAACACACAGCCATTAATGTCTAAACCGCTGGCAACAAAAGTGAGTACACCTCTAAGTGAAAATCTTCAAATTGGGCCCAATTAGCCATTTTCCCTACCCAATGTCATGTAACTCGTTAGGCCGCGTACACACGATCGGTTCAAACCGATGAAAATGGACTGAAGTTCAGTTTCATCAGTCCAAACCGCCCGTGTGTACGCCCCATCGGTCTGTTGTCCTTCGGTCCAAAAAAAGAGAACTTGCTTTTAAATTGGAACCGATGGACGGCTGACCGATAGGTCAAAACCGATGGTTAGTACGCAAAAGCATCGGTTCAAAACCCGTGCATGCTCAGAATCAAGTCGACGCATGCTTGGAAGCATTGAACTTCGTTTTTTTTCAGCACGTCGTGTGTTTTACATCACCGCGTTCTGACCCGATCAGTTTTGAAAACGATGGTGTGTACGCACATCAGACCATCAGTCTGCTTCAGCGGTGAACCGATGAAAACGGTCCGTCAGACCATTCTCATCGGATGGACTGATCGTGTGTAAGCGGCCTTAGTGTTAAAAGGTCTTAGGTGTGAATGGAAAGCAGGTGTGTTAAATTTGGTGTCATCGCTCTCACTCTCTCATACTAGCCACTGGAAGTTCAACATGGCACCCTCATGGTAAAGAACTCTCTGAGGATCTGAAAGAAATTGTTGCTCTACATAAAGATGGCCTAGGCTAGTGATGGTGAACCTTGGCACTCCAGATGTTTTGGAACTACATTTCCCATGATGCTCTTGCACTCGGCAGTCTAGTTGAGCATCATGGGAAATGTAGTTCCAAAACATCTGCAGTGCCAAGGTTCGCCACCACTGGCCTAGGCTATAAGAAGATCGCCAAGACCCTGAAACTGAGCTGCAGCACGGTGGCCAAGACCATACAGTGGTTTAACAGGACAGGTTCCATTTAGAACAGGACTCGCCATGGTCGACCAAAGAAGTTGAGTGCACAAGCTCAGAGTAATATCCAGAGTTTGTCTTTGGGAAATAGATGTACGAGTGCTGCCAGCATTGCTGCAGAGGTTGAAGGGGTGGGGGGTCAGCCTGTTAGTGCTCAGACTATACATCGCACACTGCATCAAATTGGTCTGCATCTCAGAGGGACGACTCTTCTAAAGATGATCCACAAGAAAGCCCGCAAACACTTTGCTGAAGACAAGCAAACTAAGGACATTTAGGTTTACTGGAACCATGTCCTGTGGTCTGATGAGACCAGGATAAACTTTTTTGGTTCAGATGGTGTCAAGCGTGTGTGGCGGCAACCAGGCAACCAGGTGAGGAGTAGAAGGACAAGTGTGTCTTGCCTAGAGTAAAGCATGATGGTCATGGTCTGGGGCTGCATGAGTGCTGCCAGCACAGGGGAGCTACGGTTCATTGAGGGAATCATGAATGCCAACTTGTCATGTGACTTACTGAAGCAGAGCATATTCCCCTCCCTTCAGAGACTGAGCCGCAGGACAGTATTCCAACATGATAATGACCCCAAACACAACCCCAAGATGACCGATGCCTTGCTAAAGAAGCTGAGGGTAAAGGTGATGGACTGCCCAAGCATGTTTCTAGACCTAAACCCTATTGAGCATCTTTGGGGCATCCTCAAGCGGGAAGGCGGAGGAGCTCAAGGTCTCTAACATCTACCAGCTCTGTGATGTTGTCATGGAGAAGTGGAAGAGGACTCCAATGGCAACCTGTGAAGCTCTGGTGAACTCCATGCGCAAGAGGGTTAAGGCAGTGCTGGAAAATAATGGTGGACACACTAAATACTGACACTTTGGGCCCAATTTGGACATTTTGTGTTGAGTTATCTTGAGGGGGACAGCAAATTTACACTATTATACAAGCTGTACACTCACTATTTTACATTGTAGAAAAGTTAAATTTCTTCAGTGTTGTCACATAAAAAAATATAATACATATTTTTTTTTTACAAAAATGTGAGGGGGGTACTCACTTTTTTGAGATATCGTATTTTCCGACTTATAGGACGACCTTTTACAGTAAAAAAAACTTCCTAAAAGCGGTGTAATGTAGTGGATTGCGTCACACTGCACTAATAAAAAAGTACTGCACACCACCCAAACACCACCGCAACATAGTGGTGTGAACCGGGTAGATAAGGAGACATTTTCCCTTGTCCTCTGGTGGGACTGCTCTGTAATTGCTGCCTAACCCAGTCCCACCACATGTGGTGTGAATAGACCTGAGTCATCACAAATAGCCAGCCACTGTCACAGCCACATCAAAGCTGGCTTTAGAACTCCATGTACATGGAGGGCTGACAATGCTACTGCAGCAACTTAAGCCCGTGGTAAGCAGTCACCCACAGAAGGCCAGAGACCAAGGTGCGTTCTGGAAATTTCAACAGGAATGTGGTTAAACTATCGGACACTTACAACATATACAGTACTTGCTATAATGAATATAACATTTTTAAGTGATCATTTGAAGACATTTTATGTTTTGGGTTTACAAACCATTACAGTTCACTCTAGGCACGCATACTGTATATGTTGATACTTCTTTCGTTCAGGTTTTTGTTAGCAATTATAATACATGGTAGGTATCACCAAAATTAAATAAACACACTGTTTGAAGAATTGAATGTATAGCATACCAATCCGTCTAAAGAGATGGAAGAAATGGCTGCATCTTCCTTGGGTTTAGAGAGTCCCGTGAGCTTTTTCCTGTAGCCAGGCACTCAACCCATTACCCCAACATGTTATTAATGCCAGGTCTACCCACTTAAAAGGAACAAGATGCTACAAATGTGAACTATTACATTAAACCACCCTCTGTGGGAGCCCAGTCAGGGTTCCATGGATATAGACCTTTTGCCACTGCCAAATGAACTCTGGGACTTTCTGACCTATATCAGGTATGACTATCTCAAGGTGCACTGAGGGGCACCAGGATACTCAGAAAGGGGCACTTAGAAGATCAAGTACAGGAATATAGTATATCACAAAGAGCAGGGCTTGACAGGGGGACAAGTGAAGATAGAGAAGATACAGTGTAAACTTGCAGTGAAGCTATTCAGAGGAATAACCAGCACCAGATTACAGAAAAAAATCGTAGGATGAGGTAAGTGAAGGAGGACTGCACTAAGGTAAAGGACAAAAATTAAGTAGTGCAGCACTACAATGAGATAATAAAATAAAATAAATTAAAATAAATAGTGTCCAAATAAGTATGGTCTTCAAAGTGTTGAAAACGAAGGACCTCCACCAAGATTTCAGTGTGCAGACATGGAAACAGACCATACTCTGTGCAGTCAAACTGCTTACCAGAAAGACATTATTATAGGCATATAGGATTAAATAATGCAGGGGTCAATGACAGTCCCACCTCAAATCGGATGTATAGATGAAAAATGATAATCCACAAACCACACCAAGGATAAGGAAGTATCCAAAACTCATAAGGATCCAAAGATGTATATTGCGTTCATCAGCAAAGGAATAACCAAAAAAAAAAATGCAAAGAGGAAGCACAATAATGAAGCCCCGCAATTTATTGTATTGTACTTACAAACAAGATGGGTAAACAGGCATCAAAAACATAGAGAGCTCCGTGGATCATAGCGTACATGTGAAAGTGGGCATCGCCAGAAAGTCACCAAAAACTTTAGATCAATAATACAGTATATGAATGGTGACTCTTGTTTTATTTTCCATTCCTATAAAGTAGTGGCTTACCTAAGCCTGTGAGGCCAAGTTTACTGAGTAACATGGATTAGAAGGGAACCTCAATGAGTGCTTACTATGGTCTATGATGTGGTAGACACCATCTGTAGTTGACGTCTGCATACTTCATTTCTCTGGCATTGATAGTGTATTAGTGTGTTGCAGCTGTTAGCATCTAAGTACGTACAAATTGAACACTAACTGCTAATTTGTGGTCACTAGAAACTATACACCTATGACCCATGTTTAAGTTCAATAAACAATAACAAAAATCCATGACTTGAGGAGTCCTGATTCTATAAAATAGGCATTGAGCTTTGTGTGAGATTGGTTTTGTGTAAAAACTCAAATGATTTGCACTATATCTCAACAGCGTGTAAAAGATTATGGATAGTTAATAAAAAATTAAAAAAAATAAAGCAGGTAATTACAGACACCATAGCTTACATTACAAGTAGCAGATTTTCTACTACATATTTCTAAACATTTTAATAAATCTTATTCTAGAGAAAATACAATTGCATTTTCCCATGAGTTTTATTCCCTCTAATTTAGAGGCAAAGAAAAGAAGGTCAGCGAGGAAGATGGTGTCAATTACCTAATTGTTGCTTTCCTTTACTAGAAAAAGCAGGGGGAGGATATATCTACATTAACGGACTCCTTGAAATGTTGTTAAACATATCCCAATTCTCTTTTTATTTAGAGAATGTACAAAGACAATGTCTATAAGTATGATGATGGCATACTATGACATGTATGGGAATCATAGATGGCATATGTAGAATATAAATATATTCAGAGCATCAAACACAAAGGTAATTCTAAAAATGGACTGTAAAGTTTGAATTTGGAGATTGTATAAGTACTTTTTACAGAAATATGTTTGTAAATGTAATAACATTTACCAAAAAAAGAAAAACCACATATTCCAATGCACTCATAAGACATTTCTAAAACCTTTTGAAAACTATGTTAATGCACAGCTTCAGCTCTATCCTCTACCTCCTTGGAGCCCCTCCACACTCTTCTTAGGCCTAGTACACACGAGAGGATTTCCACGGATTTTGATCCGATGGAGTGTACTCACCATGGGATCGAAATCCGCGCCGAAATCCCATCGCGATGACGTGTCGCGCCGTCGCCGCGATGATGACGCGGCGACGTGCGCGACGCTGTCATATAAGGAATTCCACGCATGCGTCGAATCATTATGACGCATGCGGGGGATCCATTCGGACGGATTGATGTGAGTCTGTACAGACCAGCGGATCAATCCGTTGGGATGGATTCAAGCGGATAGATTTGAAAGCATGTCTTCAAATTTTTATCTGCTTGAAATCCATCCCAGGGGATAAGAATCCGCGGAAACAGATCCGCTGGATTGTACACACCAGGGGATCTATCCGCTGGAGCCGGTCCGCGGATCAATTCCAGCGGATGGATCCTCTCGTGTGTACGGGGCCTAATACTTATGCTCCATGCACACTAGCTTAAAATATCACTCCTAGCAGCAGCTTTTGAGCCTTTTTTTTTCTGCCTCTAGAAACAAAGGGCCAGATCCTCAAACAAATTACGCCGGCGTATCTATGGATACGCCGCGTAATTTCAAAGTTCCCGCGTCGTATCTCTGTTTTGTATCCACAAAACAAGATACGACGGAATCTGGGCTCGATCCGACAGGCGTACGTCTTAGTACGCCGTCGGATTGTAGGTGCATATTTACCCTGGCCGCTAGGTGGTGTTTCCGTCGAATTCTGCGTCGAGTATCCAAATTAGCTAGATTTGGCGATCCACGAACGTACGTCCGGCCGGCGCATTTTTTTTACTTTGTTTGCGTTCGGCTTTTTCCGGCGTATAGTTACCCCTGCTAAATGAGGCGTATACTATGTTAAGTATGGCCGTCGTTCCCGCGTCGAATTTTAAAAATGTTACGTCGTTTGCGTAAGTCGTTCGCGAATAGGGCTTTGCGTATAATGATGTCACCGTCGTAAGCATTGGCTTGTTCCGGTTTACGCCGGGCGGAGAGAAGCGCCGCGCTTTGTGGATCTGGCCCAAATAGTGTTATCCTGTGTCCATGCATACTATTTTAATCTAGAGGCATTTTTTAAGCTTCAGGGTTAAGGAGCATAAAAAAAAACTCCTTTTGTTTGCATAAAAAAACTTTCAATGCTCCCAAACGCTGCTAAGCGCCGGTTTCCAGGTGGCCACCGCCGGCATCCTTTACAACCAGTGAATAGCTGGTTCTTAAGTAGCGGGCCAGCAAGCCGACCGCCGCGTATTTAACAACAGATGACGGGTTCCCCGCTGACAGCTTAATGTAAACAAAATAATTACTGCCAATTTAAACTTGAGAAAAAAAAACAGCGTGGAAGTGAAAGAGGAGAGCGCAAAAGCTGGCCTGAAACTGTACATTAAGAAAACTAAGATCATGGCAACTGGTCCCATCACTTCTTGGCAAATAGAAGGATAAGAAATTGAAACAGTGACAGATTTTATCTTCCTAGGCTCAAGGATCACAGAAATTACGAGACTCTTGCTTCTTGAGACATCACCCTACTGACAAAGTGCCGTACAGTCAAAGCTATGATATTCCCAGTAGTAATCTATGGCTGTGAAAGTTGGACCATAAGGAAGGCTGAACGACGAAGAATTGATGCTTTTGAGCTATGGTGTTGAAGAAGTCTCTTGAAAGTCTGTTGGATGGCCCAGAAGATCAAACCAGTCAGTCTTGAAGGAAATCAACCCTAAATATTCACCGAAAAGACAAATCCTGAAGCTGAAACTCAAATACTTTGGCCAACGAATGCGAAGAGAGAACTTATTGGAAAATGCCCTGATGCTCTGAAACATGGAAGGTAAAAGTAGAAGAGGACAACATAAAACAAGATGGATAAATAACATCATCGAAACAATGAACATAAAGTTAAGCAAGCTCCGGGTGGCAGAAAAGAGTCAGAGATGACTAAACGACTGAACAACAAATGCAGGTTGCAAACAGTGTGTTTGCCCACACCATATCGCATGGTACAAAAGTACCATGTGATCTGGTTGCTGCGCATTTCAAAAAGTAGAGCATGCACTACTTTTGGTGCAGGGCGATTTCAGCCCATTCAAAATTAATGGGCTGAAATTGCCCTGCACATAACTGCATGTGAATCGCACAGGAACTGCCCTCTGAAGCATTCTACTTGGGTCAGGGGAAGAGTTCAGATCCATGACACCCTGGGCTCATAAGAAGTGGGTTGATTGGCACTGGGCATGTTGCACCTTGTAAGAGCAGCACCATCATTGGGAGAAAAGATTTACTGTGGGCGACAGCATAAGCGGAGGGCTACAGTTGCCAAGAGAGCTGCTGTTTTTATTTTTAACTTTTACTTGAACTTTTTTTTTTTTACTTAAAAGTTGGGTTTTAAGTCCACTTCAGCCCCAGAAGATTTGGCTGCTCAATGACCAGGCCATTTTTTGCGATACGATACTGCATCGTTTTAACTGACAATTGCATGGTCGCCCAACATTGTACCCAAACAAAATTGACATGCTTTTTTTCCCACAAATAGAGTTTTCTTTTGATGGTATTTGAATATCTCTGCGGTTTTTATTTTTTGCGCTATAAACAAAAAAGAGCGACAATTAAAAAAAAACCACAATATTTTTTAATTTTTGCTATAATAAATATCCACAATTTTTTTTTAAAAAAAAAGCAATTTTTTCCTCAATTTAGGACAATATATATTCTACATATTTTTGCAATAAGTGTATATTGATTGGTTTGCGCAAAAGTTATGGCCTCTACAATATAGGGGAAAGTTTTATGGCATTTTTATTATTTTATTTTTTTTACTAGTAATGGCGGTGATTAGCTATTTGTATCTGGACTGCAACATTATGGTGGACAGGTCGGACACTTTTGACACAATTTTGGGATCATTGGCATTTATACAGCTATCAGTGCTATAAAAAAGCACCGATTACTGTGTAAATGTCACTGGTAGGTATGGGATTAACAGTAGGGGCAATCAAGGGGTTGACTGTGTTACCTAGGGAGTGATTCTAACTGTGGGGGGATGGCACTGCCAGGGTGAGGAGAGTGATCATTGTTTAAAGTTAGTATGAAAAACAGATAGCTCTCCTCACCCATGACAGCACGGAGATCTGTCTGTTTACATTGACAGATCTCTGTTCTGTTTCTGTGTGGAGTGATCGCGGATGCCCATCAGTCTTCATGCCTCGGGCGCTCGAGCCCGCCTTCGGCGGCGTGCACTCCCTGGTGGGCAAAAGGCGAACCGACGCACATCTACGACGGTTCACCCAGGGGAGCCAACCTCCCACAGTATAACTGCAGCGGCTGGTCGGGAAGGGGTTAAAGGGTTTGTAAAGGTTCAGCTTTAAAAAAAATAAATAACAAACATGTCATACATACCTGCTCAGGGCAAAACCCTGATTCTCCTCTTTGTTCCCCTGCTGGCATTTCTGGCCCCTCCCACCTGCTGAGTGCCCCTATACAAAGTCGCTTGCTCTGGGGGAACTCGTGCCTGCTTGCTCCTGAGCCGCCTCTGTGTGTCAATGAGACAGCCCCGTTTCCTCCTTCCTTCTTACTGGCTGTAATTGACTAGGAGCTAATGGCTCCTGCTGCTGTGTCTCAGCTAATGAGGAGGCAGAGATGCGGGAGAGCTTCTGCTCTTGTGCACATCACTTAATCGGGATCAGGCTCAGGTGAAAATAAGGGGGTTGGGGGGATTGAGAGAAGCTGGACACAGAAGGTTTTTTTACCTCATGCATTTGCCTTTTAAGATACAGTTTTTTGATTTTACAGTATACAGTGGTTTAGCAATGATGACAAATTTTAATTTTACAGTTCATGTATACTATGCACACTGGGAAATAAGACATCTTCAGTCACTCGTTAAAATTATTCTAGCAAATTGTATTTGGATGGTTACTCTACCAACAGTGACATGCAATATCTAGAACCAGTAGTAAATCATGCACAGTTGATTAAGGTTGTCATAGAACAACAGATAATACTTAACTGGGTTGTAGCTTTAACAGAAGCTGTCATAATAAACATGAGTAATTATATGATCCATGTCGGGGCTAGACGCTTTCTAAAGTCCATTATCTTTTAGTCCAACTGTGTAAAGCAAAATATTGAATACTTTACTATTCTATGATCTATGTTATTCGGATTTACAGGGCGCAACTCAGATTGTGCTTTACAGTTATCAACCCACTTCATCAGGTCAAAGCACCACTAAGCATATAGTAGGGTATTGTGGTAAACAGAAGGAAAATACCATTTTTTTTTAGAAATACAGTTGCTTGAAAGAAATATGTATATATATGTAAGTACACCGGGAGCACGAGACCTTCCCTGGCTTCTTCCCTTCCAGAACAACAACCCACCTGCTTGATAAGCAGTCACATGTGAACGCATCCAACAGAACATATACCAAGCCATCTCCCCTAGCTCAGTGTCTCCCCACCGAGGGTCATTAATCCTCACAGGTTCAGGTTCAGCTGTCTGTGTTCACTGACTGTGCCTTGCAGATAGTCCGTCTGAGACAGTATTACTGCAGACCCCTCTAGCTGAGTACACCTCTTCCAGGTCCTCCAGGGGGATAGCCTTAGCCTCACTCCAGGGAATGCTTTTTTTTTTTCTCAAAAAAGGATGTTTATTGACAAATATGGCAAAAATACATGGGTACATACATCTTGTCTGTTACATTGATTTTTTTGTTATATACATCCATGTTATACCATTCAGGGTAATAAAATAATATAAAACATCAACAAAAATAAAACAACAAAAGAAAGAACTTCTGGAATGCTACGTTCTCCTCCCATCAAGCCTTTACATTATACATTAATACATTCTTTAAGAGTACTGACATGCTCTCACACTCCGTAACCCACTCCAATGTGTTACAGGGTTCACTCCCCTGTCCCTTTCCCCCTCCTCCTTCCATAGTATGCTAATGACCCAGTCTCGAGTTTTTGCCCTCGGCCTTTTACATGAGCAGCCTGTCCAGTACCAACTCAAGAGGGGCTAATCCCGGGGAATTTAGCCATGGGGCCCACAGCAACTCAAACTTTCCCCACCGTTTCCTGCGCTGGTAGATATATTTCTCAGCTCGGAGAGTGAGTCCCATCTGGGCTATCCACTCCCCCAGCCTTGGTGGCTCCGCATCCTTCCAGTGTCTAAGGATAAGTTTGCGGGTCTGCAATAGGGCTCTACCAACAGCTTTTTTAGGGTTATCTTCCTGTGGGAGGTCCTCTATAATACCCAAGACACACACTTTGGGGGTCTGCGGCACCTGAATCTTGAACACCTCGTTAAGAGTTTTGAGAACCCCTGCCCAATACATGTGCAGCTTGGGACATCGCCACAACAAATGAATAAGGTCACCATGGTCCCTGGCACATCTAGGACAGTTATCATCCTCTACCAGCCCCATCCTATATAGTCTGGCCGGGGTGAAATGTACTCGTAGGACGATGAATATTTGGGACAGCCATTGTGCTACATTGAGCGAGACTCCCTGTATGGCTAGTAATGCCTCCTCCCACTGCTCCTCCTCAAAAACGCCCACATCTCTCTCCCACGAGGTCACCACCTTTTCAGGGAGACCCGGCAGAAATGCTGCTAGTAGCATGGCATATGAGTCTGAAATAAAGCCCTTAAAGCTAGTTATCCCAACTATGAAGTGAAAGATCGGGGCAGGGGACAATATCCAAGGGTTACTTCCCGCCTGGGCCCTAATGGCATGCTTCAGCTGTAAGTATTGGAAGTGCATCGTCTGAGGGAGACCAAACCTTTCTCGGAGTTCCGCAAAAGAGAGCAGAGAACCCCCAGAAAAGATATGCACCAAGTGTGTAATTCCATATCTCCTCCAGTGTTCACTACATGTCAGAGACATCAATTCCTCATAATTGCGGTTGTTCCAAATTGGGCTGTGTCCTGTAAAACCCTCTATATTCTGTAGTTGTCGTGCCTTATTCCAAATTTTCTGCATTAGGGCGTATGTGGGGAAGAGTTTATTTGACTTAGCGCATTGTAACGACTCCAGACCAGACACCAGATTGTCCACGCCGGTCGTGTGGGTAACTATATCTACCACCGGGTCCCCCTGTCCCTTACTCATAGCTCGAGCTATGTGTTGTAGTTGAGCTGCCAAGTAGTACACCCATGGATTAGGGAGAGCTAGCCCTCCCGCCTCCTTAGGTTTTTGCAATTGTTCCAATTTAATTCTGGGGGGTTTATTCAGCCAGAGGAATGCCCGGAATAGGGAGTTAATGATTCTGAAAATCTTTAGGGGGACAACCATGGGGGTGTTATGTAGGATGTACAATAGTTGGGGCATAAACACCATCTTTGTGAGGTTCACTCTGCCTACCAGGGACATTTTAAATTTCGACCATATTTTAACTTTATCTCTAATCCTGTCTACTAAGGGGGTTAGGTTTAAAGTAACATACTCGAGCGGCTGGGGGGTAACCCACTGGGATGTTCTGCAACGTGCTATCCTGCGGGTTCGACGAGTCTAGTAGCATAATTGCGGACTTAGTCCAGTTGATCAATAGACCCGAGAAGGAGCCGAATGTCTGAACTACCGACATCGCCTCCCGAAGAGAGCCCGACGTATCTCCTAGCAATAGCATGGTGTCATCCGCGTAGAGCATTATTTTTTCGTGCGTCAATCCGTACTTGAATCCCGTGATTTGGGGGTTGGAGCGCACCAGAGCCGCCAGCGGTTCTATGGCAACCGCGAACAGCAAGGGTGAAAGGGGGCACCCCTGTCGAGTCCCCCTATGTAGCGGGAAGGGAGAGGACACTCTGCCTTCCTCCCTAATTACCGCCAGGGGGGAGTCGTACAGAAGCCTCACCCATGACTGAAATACCGGCCCAAATCCAAATTTGGACAACGTCGCCCACAGGTACTGCCATTCAATGCTGTCGAAGGCTTTGTGGGCATCTAGCGACAGCATTGCTCTATCCCCCACATTGTCCGCCGTCGACTGCATATTAACAAATAACCTCCTGAGGTTGATAGCTGTAGACCTCTCCGGTATAAAACCCGACTGATCCGTGTGTATAATCGCCGAGATCACTTTGTTCAGTCTTATCGCCAATACCTTAGCTAGTATTTTTATATCGCTTTGGAGAAGCGAAATTGGCCTATAGGATCCAGGATCCAATGGATCCTTTCCAGGTTTAAGTAGCAGAACTATGCTGGCCTGCCTCATGGAATCCGGGAGCCGTCCTCCCTCCCTGGCCGCGTTCAGGGTGTGAAGCAGTTTCGGGAGCACAACACCCCCATACTGCTTGTACACCTCAATCGGTATGCCATCATCTCCTGGGGCCTTGGTGTTGGGAAAAGAGTTAGTGGCCTCTGTCATCTCCTCAATGGTAATGGGAGTCTCAAGGGACTCCGCCTGGGACTCCGTTAAACACGGTAGCACTATCCCCTGCAGATAATCCCGAGTCTCCTCTCCAGTATGTGTTTGCTTTGATTCGTACAGATCAGCATAGAATCTAACCAGTTCCTTCATCACCAGATCAGGAGTATTTACCATGCTGCCTCCCTCTGTCCTAAGCGCACCTATGGACGGGGACGTCTGTTGTGATTGGACTATCTTAGCTAAGAGTTTGCCTGTCTGCTCCCCCTCCTCATAGAATGCCATTTTTGAAAAAAAGCGTTTCCTGTCAGCCTTAGATGTGTCCAGCCTGGTCAGTGCGTCCTGAGCAGCTATCCATGCCTCCCGAGAGCCTTCCCCCGAATTAGCTATGTACTCTGCCTCCAAGTGCTTCACCATCTGTGCTACCTGTTCCCTTTGTGCATTAGTGTTGTGTTTAATTGCATTTACCTCAGAAATAAAAATACCTCTCAGAAAGGCTTTAAAAGCATCCCAGGCAGTGTCTGTTCCAGGATGATCCGCGTGTCTCTGCCAGTATGCCACCATCTCCCTCTCAATTTTTTCATGAGAGGGGAAAAGGTTGAGCCAGAAGGCATTAAGCTTCCACGGTGCTCTGGGAAGTGTTGCAAGAGGTCTAACCCTCAATGAAAGTCGGACAGGAGAATGATCCGAGACGCACCGGGGAAGGTACTGTACCTCCTCAATATACTGAATTGCCGAGGCCGAGCACAGGCACAAATCTATCCTGGACAGAGACATATGTGTCTTGGAGAAGCAGGAGAATTGTTTCTCTAGGGGGTTTTTCCGTCTCCAGGGGTCCACCCAGCCCACCTCCTCCATGAATTTGGCCAGAGCTGGTCTTGTCCCCCCAGGGGGTCCCACCGGGGCAGGGTGTTTATCCAAGTGTGGATCCATGATCCCGTTAAAATCCCCTACTGCCACTAAGGGGATCCCAGGGTTGGACAGCTGAAAGGACAAGAGGTCCCGCAATACCTGGGGACTAAACGGAGGAGGGACGTATACTGCAGCCAGTATGAGCGTTAGTTGGTATACCCTGCAGAGCTCCAGGGAATGCTTAACCTGGCCTAAAAGGCCTTTTGCAACCCGCATTAGCCTCCACCACAATAAGGTTCAGGAAGTCCACAGCTGGCTCTTCTGGGTGCAGGTCTACCTCTTCCTGCCCAGGGCCCCCAGGCACTGATTACATCTGCCGCATGGTGGGTACTCTGGCTCCCATGCCCCAATTGCTCCTCCCAACCTGGCTTACATGTGGGCACTGACTCACTCACCTAATGGGAGACTAGCTAACGGACAACTGATTACATATATATATAGGTAGATTCAGAAAGAGTTAGGCTGACTTATCTACAGATAAATAGGCTTTTTTCGACCGACTGTCATGGTCTTACCTCTTGCTGGCTTCTTTCATCTGACATGTGCTGGCGGCAATGTTGGTTTCTGGGCTTCTTATAACTTACCACACCCTGCGGCTCCTCCTTCCCACTGGGAGGAGCTGGATGCCTTGCATATATATAGGAGGTCTGTTGCTTCATTTCCCTGCTTGGTCCTCTTGTATTCACATACTCCTGAGATTGTGCTGCTGCTTTTGGTTACCCACCCGGCTTCTACGGACTACCCTTCTGGCTCCTGATCCCTGGCTTCGTTCGGACTACCCTTCTGGCTCCTGATCCCTGGCTTCGTTCGGACTATCCTTCTGGCTCCTGATCCCTGGCTCCGGTGGAAGACTCTGCACTGTTTGATCATCCGTTTGGACTTTTACCTTGCTGTTTGGTTTTCAATAAAGCCTTCCTATTTCATTTATCTATTGTTGTACGTCTGATTCATGCTTCCGTGACATTAGGACCAAGCCATGAATTCTGACGGTACAGGGCCACCTTCGCTACCCATGCTGGTTGCCAGACTTGATCAGCAGGATCACCTGCTGGGTCAGTTCGCTCAGGCGTGGCAAACCCTGCTTGCACGCACGGCTCATCTCGCTCCCATTGCCGATAGGCCGGTTGTCGCTCCTGGGTCCGCTCCTACTGCCGCTCCGGTTGTTGCGCCAGAGTCTACCCCGACACCTGTTGCGCCTGCGGTGTCTCGGGGTATGACCGGTTCTGCCCCCCTTCCGCAGCGCTTTGGGGGAGAGCCAACTCAGTGCCGAGGTTTCCTTAACCAAGTGGGCATTTATTTCGAGTTGCTGCCACATGCCTTTCCTACTGAGAGATCTAAGGTGGGCTTCTTGATCTCGCTGCTCTCGGACAAGGCCTTGGCCTGGGCCAGCCCTTTATGGGAGAACAACAATCCGGTGGTTGCCGAGTTTTCCGGTTTTGTTGCTTCTCTTCGGAAGGTATTCGATGTACCGGCTCGCTCTGCCTCTGCTGCGAAGCTCCTTATGTCTGTCAGACAGGGTTCACGATCGGTAGCCGAATACGCCATTGAGTTTCGTACCCTGGCAGCAGAGGTGGGCTGGAATAATGAGGCTCTGGTCGCTGCTTTCTCCCATGGTCTCTCGGATGCCTTGAAGGATGAGGTTGCAGCTAAGGACCTACCAGTGGAGCTCGAGGCTCTTATTTCTTTCCTGATATTGATTGACACCAGACTCAGGGAGAGACCTTCCTTTAAGGAGAGCCTGCGGAGGTCTCCTAACAGATTGGCGCCTACGTTTGCTGTCCCACCTGTGCCTCCCTCTCCTCCCACGCCTCCTGGAGTTGACATGTCTGAGGGTGAACCCATGCAGCTGGGGTTTGCTCGCCTGTCCGAGGGGGAGAGGGCACTCCGGAGACGCGAGGGCCGATGCATGTACTGTGGTCTCGGTGGGCATTTTCGGTTGGCATGTCCGAACCGTCCGGGAAACGCTCGCACCTGAGATCCTGTCGGGGGCAGATATTGGGTGGAGTCTCTTCGTCCCCGGTTTCCCGTGCTGATAAACCACTGATCACCGTTGTTCTCTCCTGGGTCGGGGGCTCGGTGACGACCCAGGCGTTGGTGGACTCTGGTGCTGGTGGATTTTTCATTGATAGTAAGTTCGCTGCCGCCAACTCCATTCCTCGGCAGGCTCGAGTTTCCCCGCTGGTTCTCGAGGCGATAGACGGCAGACCCCTCCAGCCATCACACATGACTCATGAGACCCTTCCAGTGGGGATAGCCATTGGGGCCATTCACAGGGAGTCGGCCTGCCTTCAGGTCATTTCGTCTCCACACTACTCGGTGGTCTTGGGGTACCCCTGGCTCCAGAAGCATAATCCGACTTTCGATTGGAGATCGGCCGAGATCCTCTCGTGGTCACCACAGTGTGGGGCTAGTTGCATCCATGGGCCTGTCAAGTTGTTGTGTACCTCCTCGGACTCTGTGTTGCCTCCTGAATATGAGGGGTACCGGGATGTATTAGATAAGGTACGCGCTGTTGCTCTGCCTTACGATTGTGCCATAGAGTTACAACCTGGTGCCGTTCCTCCTCGTGGCAGGGTCTATCCACTGTCGGTTGTGGAGAATGAGGCCATGGAGGAGTACGTGAAGGAGGCGCTTTCCCGTGGTCACATTCGCAAATCCTCGTCCCCGGCAGGGGCTGGATTTTTCTTTGTGAAAAAGAAGGGCGGAGAGTTGAGGCCTTGCATCGACTATAGAGGCCTTAATCGCATCACGATCAAGAATGCATTCCCGATACCCTTGATTTCCGAGTTGTTTGATCGCCTGAAAGGGGCCACGGTCTTTACTAAATTTGACCTGAGGGCGGCATATAACCTGGTAAGGATCAAGGCTGGTGACGAGTGGAAGACCGCGTTCAACACCAGGATCGGTCATTATGAATCCTTGGTTATGCCCTTTGGGTTGTGCAATGCGCCCGCAGTCTTTCAGGAATTCATCAACGATGTTTTTCGTGACCTGTTGCAGCAGTGTGTGGTGGTCTATTTGGATGACATCTTGGTATATTCTTTTTTTTTTTCACTTTTCTTTTTTTTTTTTTCAAATAACAATTTTTATTTTTCAAAAAAATTTCAGTACAGAGTATAGCAGCAGTTCAAGTACCGAAGATGAGCGGAGATACAAAATTCCAGCTAGGTGGGCTTACACAGTGGCTCCATCTCTATGTCTGCTATCGGTGATATGTAACCCAATTGGAGATCTAAAAGAAAGAGTAAAGAAAAGAAGAAATAGGGAAAGAGAGGGGGTGGATGTAAGGAGGGAATGGGGTGAGGAGGGGGGGACAGGGCGGGGAGGGAAGCGAGAAGGAAAAAGGTAAAGAGGAGATGGGACAGGAGAGACGGGGGGGGGGGGGGAGGCAGGCAAGATTGTCAGGGTGAGCAGCGTACCTTGGCGGCCTATTGTCGACTCACGGCGGGTCCTCCACCACGTGCCACCTCTCCCAGACCAGATCATGGGCATCCAACCTATCCTGGATCCTAGCCGTCATTTTTTCCATGAGTTCTACATCTTTGACCCTAGCATAGAGGGCTTCTTGTGATGGGGGGGTTGGTTTCTTCCAATGAAGCGCTATCAAGCACCTCGCAGCTGTGGTTATGTGTCTCAGCAGTTTCTTGTAGGGTTTAGCTATGCGAGGGAGGGATAGGCCTAGTAAGAACAGCTTCGGGGAGAAGGGTATGGGCGCCTCCAGGAGGCGAGATAGGAGCTCTTGCGTTTGAGTCCAGAATGGGACAATCAGGGGACACGTCCAGTAGATATGGAACAGTGTGCCCTTAGCTTGGCCACAGCGCCAGCATCGGTCAGAGGTGGAGGGGTAGATCCTATGGAGGACGTCCGGGGTCAGGTACCAAAAGAACAGCACTTTATACATATTTTCCTTATAAAGGGTGCAGATTGAACTCTTGGCCGCCTGCCTCCAAACCGCCCCCCACTCGTCCTCCGAGAGTACCTCCCCCAGCTCCTTCTCCCATCGGAGCATATAAGTATGTTTGCCTTTGGTTTGTATGGGGTATTCATTAAGGATTTGGTAAATGTCTGATATGAGACCCCTTCGGGCAGTGCCCTCGAGGATGATTCGCTCAAATGGGGTCGGTTTTGAGAAGAGGAGCCGGGGAGCGATTGTTTGGGCGTAGTGCCTGATCTGTAGGTAGCTGAAAAAAGCTTGCCGTGGAATGTCATGCTTGGCTCGGAGATCAGTGAAGGAGTGTAAGGTGCGGGATCTGGGGTCTACTAAATGACCAAAGTGGAATAGGCCTCGTGAAGCCCAGGGCCAGGACATCTGGTGGGTGAGACTGGTCGGTACTTTAGGGTTGTAGAGGAAAGAGGTCAGCAGGGAGCTATCGGACCGAAGTCGACCGTCTCGGGCTAGCCTCCTCCATGTACTTTGAAGCTGCCGCATGGAGCCCAGTAAGCGTCCGGGCTCCACTGCCGCATCCGCGTTCCACAGGAGGTTGTTGGGGTGTATCGGCGCCAGCCAGATCTTTTCCACCTCCGTCCATCTATTGTAAGACTTCTGGGGGAACCATGATGCCACCGCCCGGAGCTGCGAGGCCTGGTAGTATTTGACCAGGTCTGGAAAGGCCAGACCTCCCTCGGCTCGTGATGCCGTCATAACCGAACGTGGGATCCTGTGGCGTTTGTAGTTCCACACATACCGGAGGAGGTCAGTTTGTAGGGTTCGCAGATGCGCGCAGGGGACCGGGACAGGGAGGGTCTGGAAGAGGTATAGTAGTTTTGGGAGGACAACCATCTTTATTGCCGCTATCCGGCCCAATAGGGATATCTGGTGGGACTTCCATTTGTGGATCAGTGCCCTTATTGAGCTGTATAGGGGGGGGAAGTTGGCTTGGTACAGGGATGCAAAGCTTGGGGTCAATTGGACCCCCAGGTATTTCAGGGAGGTACGCTCCCAGTGGTACGGGAAGACGGACTGCAGGTGTAGGGCCTCTGGTTCGGGCATATTGATCGGCATGGCCATAGACTTAGACGTATTAGTCTTATATCCCGAGAGGGCCCCGTAGCACTCTAATTCCCTGTGTAAGTTAGGCAGGGAGATGCGGGGGCGCGTTAGTGTCAGGATGATGTCATCGGCAAAGAGGGAGATCTTAAATTCCCTCCCCCTTACTGGGATTCCTCGGATGTCCGGGTTGCCTCGGATCGTCGCTGCTAAGGGCTCGACGCAGAGAGCAAAGAGGAGGGGGGAGAGGGGGCACCCCTGGCGTGTTCCATTAGTAACGGGGAAGGTGGATGAAGTGGCAAAGGGCGTTTTCACCTGCGATATCGGGTTGGTATAGAGGTGCCGGACCGCCCGGAGGAAAGGTCCCCTAAATCCCATATGCCTTAACGTGGCGAGCATGAAGGGCCAGCCAAGGCGGTCAAACGCCTTTTCTGCGTCCAGACTCAGGAGCAAAGACTCCGGTCCCTCCCTGCTCGCCACGTCAATTAGGTCAATCACCTTCCTCGTGTTGTCCCCCGCTTGGCGGAGGGGAACAAAGCCCACCTGGTCTTTATGGACCAGAGAGGGTAAAACTACATTTAGGCGGAGGGAGAGGACCTTTGTGAAGATCTTGAGATCAGAGTTCAGCAGGGCTATCGGCCTGTAGCTAGCGCATAGTGAGGGGTCCTTGTCTGGTTTGGGGATGAGGGTGATGAATGAGCGCTGCATGTCTTGCGGGATGGGGGTCTGCTGTAGGAAGGCATTGAAGAGCTTCGTCATGTGAGGGAGGAGTGTGGGGAGGAAGGTCTTATAGTATTCGTATGGAAACCCGTCAGGGCCTGGGGATTTGTGGGCGGGTAGGGACTTAATGGCCGCGGTCAGTTCCTCTCCTGTAATGGGAGCGTTAAGGGAGGCTAGGTCGTCCGGTTGTAACCGGGAAATGCCCGCCCGAGATAGGTATTGTGTCATCCTGTCTAGCAGGTCGGGGGGGGGTGGGTCATGCGGGATTTCTGGCTTGTTATACAGGTCGGCGTAAAATGCTGCGAAGGTATCCGCAATACTCTGTGGGTGTGATATAATATTGCCCGAGCCGTCCTGGACCTGGTGCGGGGTGGACGCGAGCGAGCGGTCTGCTAGTTTCCTCGCCAGTAGCGCCTGTGCCTTGTTACCCTTGTCATAGTATACCTGGCGGAGGCGTACTAGAGCTTTCTCGACTCGACCCAACGCGAGGTCCCGGAGTGTTGAGCGTACCAGGGCGATACGTTTCAGTAGCGTCAGGGAGGGGGAAGACTGTAAGCGAATCTCTAGGGCCCGGAGCTGCGCTTCCGCCTGTTTTCTAGCCGACTCGGCATTCCTCTTAAGGGCTGAGGATATGGCCATGCACCGTCCCCTAATTACCGCCTTGTGGGCGGCCCACAGTGTGGTAGTGGAGACGTCCTGTGTGTCATTTTCGCTGAAGTAAAGTTGCAGGGTGGAGTCTATTTCCATTTTGGAGGGGGTGTGTTTCAGGAGAAAGTCATTCAGGCGCCAGTTATAGGGCCTGCGGGTGGGGGTGTTGAGGTCAATGGTCAAGGTTATGGGGGCATGGTCGGACCAGGAGATGGGCAGGATCTGTGCGGAGTCAGTAACACGTAATGTAGTATTGTTGACTAAGAAGTAATCTATACGTGAGTGCGTATGGTGGGGGGATGAATAGAATGTGAACTGGCGATCCCCTGGGTGAAGCGCCCTCCATGCATCGAATAGCGCATGTTTCCTCGTCAGCTGACGGAAGAGTTTAGAGTCCCGTAGGGCTTTTGTTTGAGAGGCTCGGGGGTTCACCACCAGGCGGTCCCAGGTCGCCGAATGGGGCAAGTTAAAGTCCCCCCCCACTACCAGTAGGTCGTGGGGGGATTTAGCCAGGCGGGTAAGAACCCGACTTAGAAATCTGTGCTGATGTGCGTTGGGGGCATACAAGGTGCATAAAGTTATGTCCCGAGAGTGCCATGTCCCCCTCAGAATGATGAAGTGGCCCAGGGGGTCGATGTAGGAGTCTGTGCAAGTGAAGGGAGTTCCCCGTTTGATCAGGATTGCGACCCCTGCCCGTTTGCGTGGACTGAAGGCCTGGTATATTAAGGGGAAATACCTGGATGCAAAGGTAAAGGAATCGCCCTTGGAAAAGTGTGACTCCTGTACCATTATAATCTCTGCTCCTGTTTGCCTGAATTCCCTAAGTGCTAGGTGACGTTTTCTGTTAGAGTTAAGCCCGTGTACGTTTAGAGATAGCAACTTAGCCATATTGTGGGTGGAGAGAACGCGGTTTGTACTTAGCTGGAGTTGGTCGAGCTGCATCTGATTCTGGGAGGGCGAGTGGGGAGACCGCCGGGGCGACGGCAACCAAGGCGTGCTGTCGGGTGCTGCCTGCACGGGAGAGGAGAGAGAGGTGTCTGAAAAGAGAGAAAAGAGTGAGAACAAAGACAAAACATAACACTTCAACAATCAACAATGGGGGCCCGAATGGCCCGAGGGCCCTCAGGTCCCAACAGTTCCTTAAGGACCTCCCGACCAAAAAGTCCGAAAGCATAGGTCGGGGGGGCAGGGGGGTGGCGTGGAGGAACTCCACTGTGGGGGTTAGGGGAATAGGAACTCTTAGGCTATCAGCCATGGGGGGGTCCATGATCAAAAGGACAACCTCTTCGACTTCTCATCCGAGATAGGCCCGATGTGTGGCATAGGGGTAAGGCTAGGGCAACCGGGGGTGAATAGTGGGGTAAGAGCAAAGAAAAAAGCAAAAGTCCAAAAAACAGCAATAGGACCGGAGAGTCTCCCGCAGTGTTCGAGGCGGATTTCGTGGCCGGGGCGACCAACTTAGGTGTGCTTGTGCCTGGGGGAGTTGCGGGCAGGGTCCCGGCCCCTGGGACGTTTAGGCGGCGGGACTCTCTGCCAGACTACTGGTGGAGGGGGCGGCGTGGCCACGAGGTCCCAATCCGGCAGCCGGGGGACGGGAATGTCCAGAGTTTTGCAGAAGTCATCCAAGTCTTCTGGGTAGCGTAGGGTGGCTGAGGTCCCCTGGTGGTTGGCGGACAGGCTAAAGGGGAAGCCCCATCGATACACAATGTCCTTGTCTTGCAAGGTGCGGAGCAGGGGTTGTAGTAGGCGTCGTTTCTGCAACGTGATCCAAGATAGATCCGGGTAGAGCTGTAGAGGGTTGTTGTCAAAGCGGAGGTTGCGCATGGGACGGGCTTTGCGCATTATGTTTTCCTTCAGCGGGTAGGAGTTTATGCGGCATATGACGTCCCGTGGTTTGGAGGCTGGGCCCTTTGGTTTAAGGGCTCGGTGGGCTCTGTCCATCTCAATGGTCTTGTCTGTTGGTTCCCCCAGTATTTCGTTAAATAAATTCTGAAGGGTGAGCTGCAGATCTTCTGCCCCGTCTGCCTCAGGGAGGCCGCGTATGCGGATGTTGTTGCGGCGCCCCCTGTTGTCCAGGTCTTCAACATGCCGCTGCATGTCCCTTAACATGAGACGGTGGTCTGATGCCTGGGTCTGGGTGCGATGTACCGCTAGTTTAGTCTCTTGAATCTCCTCCTCTGCCATTTCCATTCTGTCGTTTAAATGTTTGAGGCCCGTTTGGAGGACTTGAATTTCAGCGCGGCATGTCGCCTTAACGTCCTCCACAAGCTGTTTGAAATCATCTTTAGTGGGGATGGCTTGCAAGTAGGACTGCCATGGTGGGGGGGGGTGGTAGGGGGGTCCCCTGGCATCATAGGTGGACTGTAGTGGGTCAGTGGGGGAAGGGTAGCGAGCGGAAGCTGGTTCCCTGTGCTGTCTAGCCTCTCGGGGGGGTTGCTGGGGTAGTTCCCATGGGTTGGACCAGGCCTCAGCCTGATCCCCAGGTGGGGTGTGGGCCCTCCCGTGCCATGGAGCGCTGGTGCTGGCCATGGAGGCATATGAGGGGGGAGAGATCCCCGGCTGAACCCCAGGCTCCAGGTGAGTGGGTGTTTGGGTCTGTCTCTGAGCTGCTGGGGAGGTGGATCCCGGCCTAGTAGTAGCAGAGGAGCTGCTGCGTTCTGGAAGGCCCATGGAGGCCTGGGAGCATGCGGAGGCCTGCAGGGCCGGAAAATCCTCCTCAAGCGTGAGGGAGGGGGAGAACTGTGAGCCGCCGTGCTGTTCAAGGTCCGGGGCCGTTCGTAGCAGGCGGGGGAAGGCCCCCGTGCATGGCGTGTCCCGCTCCAGAGAGGCAGTGAGGGCTGGGGCCTGTGACTCGTGGTCCGCTGCGGGGGGATGGGGGTGCTTAGCTTCACTCACCCACGGCTGTGAGCCATCCTGGCTCAGGGATGGAGCGGTGGACTGCCCTCGCGTCGGGGATGGCTCCGGATGGTGAGGCAGGAGGGAGCGATGCGGAGAGACCTCCGTTCTGTTGATGGCCGCGTCCGGCGCCATCTTGTCTCCTCCGCCCGGCGGCATGTCGGGCGGTTTAAAGTAATCTTTGAGGGTCGCAGCGGAGCCTGGCGGGGGTTGGGATGATCCCCTTGTCTTGCTGGATCTGGTGGTCCGCGATCCGCCCATGGATGGCGGCGATTACCCCCGGTTTTTTGCCTGTTAGCTGCGGGCTGGAGAGGAGCTCTCAGGGGATGCTTCCTTCCAGGCTGGCTTCCGGTCACGCCCCCATCTTGGTATATTCTGAATCCATGGAGGCCCACATTCTGGATGTCAAGCGAGTGTTGCAACGGTTACGAGAGAACAAGCTGTTCGGTAAGCTTGAGAAATGCGAATTTCACCGGTCCCAGGTAACCTTCTTAGGTTACATCATTTCCGCTGAGGGGTTCTCCATGGACCCTGAGAAGGTTTCGGCTGTCTTACAGTGGCCCCAGCCCAGTGGTCTTCGTTCCCTGCAGCGCTTTTTGGGCTTCGCCAATTATTATCGGAAGTTCATCAGGGACTTCTCCATGCTGGCCAAGCCTCTCACGGATCTGACCAGGAAGGGCAGTAATTCCCAGGTCTGGCCGCCCGAGGCCATCCGGGCTTTTGAGGCTCTAAAATCTGCCTTTGTGTCGGCTCCAATACTGTCTCATCCCAACCCTGGGTTGCCCTTTGTTCTCGAGGTGGACGCGTCTGAGACGGGAGTAGGCGCCCTTCTGTCTCAGCGTCGAACACCAGAGGGTCCTCTGCTTCCCTGTGGGTTTTACTCCAGGAAACTGTCTCCCGCAGAGTGCAACTACCAGATTGGTGACAGAGAGTTGTTGGCCATCGTGCAGGCTCTCAAGGAGTGGAGGCATTTGCTCGAGGGTTCGGTGGTTCCGGTTCTCATCCTGACGGACCACAAGAATCTGACTTACCTTTCTGAGGCCAAGAGATTGACACCACGTCAGGCCAGATGGGCTCTGTTCCTGTCACGTTTTAATTACGTGGTCTCTTACCTACCCGGTTCCAAGAACGTCAGGGCGGATGCCTTATCACGTCAATACTCCGAGCTGTCCAGGGAGGAATCGATACCGACTTCGGTCATACCTCCTAATCAGATCCTGGCCGCCATTCGCACCAGCCTGACCTCTCCCCTTGGAGAGCAGATTTTGGCGGCCCAATCTGGTGCTCCCTTTGGGAGACCCAACGGCAGATGTTTTGTGCCTGAGGAGTTGCGCACTCGGTTGTTGCGAACCTACCATAACTCCAAGACCGCGGGGCATCCTGGAAAGAATCAGCTGTCCTGGGCTGTTTCACGTTTGTTCTGGTGGCCTTCTCTACGTTCTGACATCGCCGCATATGTAGCGGCATGCTCTGTTTGTGCCCAGAGTAAATCCCCTCGGCACCTTCCGTTGGGCCTTCTGCAACCCATCGCTACCGGGGAGCGCCCATGGTCACACCTTGGGATGGACTTCATTGTGGACCTTCCTGCATCCCGAGGCCATACGGTCATTCTTGTGGATCGGTTTTCCAAAATGTGCCACTGTGTTCCTCTCAAGAAATTACCCTCTGCACAAGAGTTGGCCACAGTTTTCGCCAGGGAGGTCTTCCGGTTGCACGGTTTGCCCAAGGAGATAGTGTCGGATCGGGGGAGTCAGTTTGTGTCCAGGTTCTGGCGCGCCTTTTGCTCCCAGTTGGGGATTCATCTCTCCTTCTCCTCGGCCTACCACCCTCAGTCCAATGGGGCCGCAGAACGATCCAATCAGGCCCTGGAGCAATTCCTTTGTTGCTATGTCTCCGATCATCAAGACAATTGGGTTGACCTTCTGCCTTGGGCTGAGTTTGCCAGGAACACGGCGGTGAACTCTTCCTCTGGGACGTCTCCCTTCATGGCCAATTATGGGTTCCAACCTGCCGTGCCGTGGAGTCATTCTCTCCCCAAGATATTCCGGCTGTGGAGGATCACCTTTCCGCTCTACGTGCTTCTTGGATACAGATCCAGAGGTCCCTTGAGGTCTCTGCGCAGCGCCAGAAACTCCAGGCTGATCGCAGACAGGTGCCTGCTCCTTCCTACCAGGTCGGAGACCGTGTATGGTTGTCCACTCGCAACCTCAACCTTCGAGTGCCCACTCCCAAGCTGGCTCCTCGCTTTGTTGGTCCCTTCCGAGTGCTTCGCAGGGTAAACCCGGTTGCCTATGCCCTTGCGCTCCCACCTGGCATGCGGATCTCCAACGTGTTTCACGTTTCCCTGTTGAAACCACTGGTGTGCAATCGCTTCACCTCCTCGGTTCCTCGGCCTCGTCCGGTCCAGGTGGGCGATCATGAGGAATATGAGGTGAGTGATATCCTGGACTCACGCTTGGTCCGTGGTCGGGTGCAGTTTTTGGTCCACTGGCGTGGTTATGGTCCAGAGGAGCGTTCCTGGGTTCCCTCCGCAGATGTCCATGCTCCTGCCTTGCTCCGAGACTTCCACGCGCGCTTCCCCCAGAAACCGTTTTTTGCGCCGCGGAGGAGGGGCCCTTGAGGGGGAGGTACTGTCATGGTCTTACCTCTTGCTGGCTTCTTTCATCTGACATGTGCTGGCGGCCATGTTGGTTTCTGGGCTTCTTATAACTTACCACACCCTGCGGCTCCTCCTTCCCACTGGGAGGAGCTGGATGCCTTGCATATATATAGGAGGTCTGTTGCTTCATTTCCCTGCTTGGTCCTCTTGTATTCACATGCTCCTGAGATTGTGCTGCTGCTTTTGGTTACCCACCCGGCTTCCACGGACTACCCTTCTGGCTCCTGATCCCTGGCTTCGTTCGGACTACCCTTCTGGCTCCTGATCCCTGGCTTCGTTCGGACTATCCTTCTGGCTCCTGATCCCTGGCTCCGGTGGAAGACTCTGCACTGTTTGATCATCCGTACTTTTACCTTGCTGTTTGGTTTTCAATAAAGCCTTCCTATTTCATTTATCTATTGTTGTACGTCTGATTCATGCTTCCGTGACACCGACGCAACTTTTCTAAGCCGGGCGCATATTTAGGTGCGACGCATCTTCCGCTTGCATTGATTTCCTATTTAAATATGCAAATTACGGAGATACGGCGATTCGCGAATGAAAGTGCGCCTGACGTAGGCTAAGCCCGGTGCGCGCAAGTGTTACGTGAGGCCTAACGTTATTCCGCCAAAAAGGTGGAATAACAGGACACAGGTCAGCTGGAGAGCAGCTACAGCAGCAGCGTTACGGACGAGCTGAGCAAGCCGAGCACCCACACTTGCAGGACAACACATCTGTGTGCCAACATGCCAGGGGCAGGCGTGGTCCTAGCACTACTAATGGGTCCACGGACTCGTAGGAGGGCACGGGAGCGGATCTACCGAACGCGCATGAACGTCTTTGCCATGGGGGAAGCAGAGGTGTATCGCATCTACAGATTCAGCCTTGAAGCCATCCTGGATTTAACCAGAACCCTGCAGGATGACATCACCAGCCAGACACACCGCTCACATGCAGTGCAGCCACTGGTCAAGGTCCTGGCAACACTGCATTTCCTTGCCAGTGGATCTTTTCAGCGCACAAGTGGAGCTGTGGCTGGGATGTCACAAACCACCATGAGCAGATGTGTGCACCAGGTTGTCCCCGCAATCCTTAGACGCATGTCCCACCACTTCATCAGACCCACCCAGCAGCATCTACAGCAGAAGGCAATGGAGGATTTCTATAGAATTGACAGATTCCCACGCACGGTGGGGGCCATTGATTGCACACATGTGGCACTACGGCCCCCCCGTGAGACAGAGCACATATACCGCAATAGGAAGCACTGGCATTCAATCAATGTCCAGGTGATAGCCGATGCCCAATGCCTCATATGGCACGTCCGTGCCAAATACCCAGGATCCAGCCACGACAGCTTCATATACCGTCAAAGCGACATCCCAACAGATTTTGACCAGAACATGTATGGGGACAGCTGGCTGGTTGGTGAGTGACATGGGTGTCAGGCATGACTGTCCCCCCCCCCCCCAATGATGCAGACATCACAAGGGGCACATGCACGACTAACAACCTCCTGTCTTTTCCCTTCCAGGTGACTCTGCATATGCACCTGGACCCCATCTCATGACCCCATTCCGGAACCCCCAAACCCCAGGAGAGAGAAGATACAATGAAGCACACGCACGTACCCGTGGAGTGGTGGAACGCACATTTGGCCTCCTGAAGTCCCCTTTCCGATGCCTGGATAAGTCTGGGGGTACCCTATTGTATTCCCCAAACTTTGTTTGCCAGATCATCGGTGCATGTTGTATTCTGCACACCACTGGGGTCCCTAGCACAGACACATGACATCCTCATCTAATTGGATTAGACCAAAGTACACCACACGGGACTTTGGAGCAGCAACGCCACGCCAAGGCTCCAATTATGTCACTGTACATTCATACACCTTTCACACGTCAGAGGGTGATACCCCTTTGCCAGCAGGAGTGACACCCCCCCCCCATTCACACACCAGTCACACTGAAGCAGCACTCCTCACCGTGTGCTGGCAGAAATCAAAAAGCTCATCACCAGAGCAATAATAGAAAATAAAAAACTCATCACCTGAGGAAAAATAGAAAATAAAAAACTCATCACCTGAGTAAAAAAAGAAAAGAAAAAAAAAAGGCTTTTATTTAGCCTTCCTTTGGCTGCGCCTGGTGGCAGCTGATTGGCTCCTCAGCTGCCTGGGCGGAGCCTGGGGTGGGGGGGTGGGAGATCGGGAGGTGGCTCATCTGCAGGTGGCCCACTCCTGCCAGGTGACGTCTGCCTGGCCTCAAAGGCAGCGGCTATCCTGCTGAGGAAGAGGTTTGTCTGGGCCTGCATCCTCAATTGTCTGGTGAGATTGGCCCTCTCAGTCCGCTGCCTCCGTCTCCCATCCTCCTGTATGGCAGCCTGTACCGCAGTGGTATTAGCCTTTACTGCCTCACAAAGGCAATCCACCTCGCTTACAAGGTTGGCCGTGGTGGCCTGCAGGTCTACCATGCAGGTGGCTACTGCCGAGCTGTTACAGCTCACCTCTTCTACTGCCTCCCTCAGATGACCAGCATCCTCAGAAATCTTCCGCAGATGGCCGGCAAGATCCCCCATATGCCGGGTCTGCATGGTTTGATCCTGGGCGATCTGCTCCTGAACATCGCCCACTACACCCCTGGTCTTCCTGGTCGCCTTCCTGGGGCCAGAAGAGGCGACTGAGCGGGTGTATGGGGAGGTCCTGGTGGTGGTTGCCCTGCTGGTGGGTGAGGGAGAGGGGCTTCCTATCATGGGGGTGGAGGTGGTAGAGGGCCCAACCATGAACATGGTATCCTCGATAATCAGCCCGATCTGGGCAAGGTCAACTGACTCATCCAGCACCACCTCTATAGGCGTGGTGTGGACAGTCCCCTCCACCACAGTATCTTGGTGGTCTTCCTGTGGCTCCTCTGATGATGTGGTGGGCCGGCCCCCGACACCAGATGTGCCCGCCCCCTCCTGCACATCTGTGGATGACATAAAGCAGTCACATGTTGGAGGACCCACACACTTGTCACATGTTCCCTTCCCCCACCCACACATGCTACACACCAGATAGGAAATATAAAACACACTTACCTGTCCTCAAGCCCTCTTGCCGGGAATCAAACCCCTCAATACCCTCCACCTGCTCCCTTTGGCTCCCTTTCCGCTCCTCCTCTGGGGTCAACTCGACATCACAGGGTGGGCCACCCCCAGTGCCAGTCCTGTGCTTGTTAATTTTTGCGACCTTCTCCCGCACCTGTAGCCGCATGTCCTTGATCTTTTTTAAGATGTGCTGGGCAAGGCGGGGGACATTGCCAAGGGCATTGACCCTAGTGGCAATGGTCTCTAGGATCTCCTGCCTCCTGGCACGTGTTGTATTCCGGCTTTCAGGGCCATGGAGGGACTCATGAAACTCCTCCATCCCTGTAATGATAATAGTCCTCTCCTGGGGTGTAACATTTTTTTTCCTATGGGTGACAGGAGCAGCCACGGGAGCAGCCACGGGAGCAGCCACAGGAGCAGCCATCATAGAGGCAAAATAAGAAGCCCGGGGCAAAATTACCAAGCTCAGGGGGGGGGGGGGAGCAGGATGTAATTTTGCATCGGACAAATGCATGTCTGGCCGTACTTATACGCTTGAGCAAGCCAATAGGCCGGCCTACAACAGGAAGTTCGGCCGACCTAGATGCGCGCATGCGCACAAGAAAGCGCTCCGGCTAAAACATCACTGCGCATGCTCCGTTGAAGTTAGGCCGGGCGTAAGCCACTGCACCATGCTCAGACAATCATTTGCATAAGTTCACACTCACTTCCACCTACACTGGCTTAAGCCTCCAACTTTAGGTCCAGCCGGCGCACATTGACGCGCAAATGCTTTGTGAATCATCAACTTTTCTCTCCAGATTATGCCGGCGTAGTGCAAGTACGTTGCATTACGCCGGCCCAAATATGCGCCCATCTACCTGAATCTACCTAATAATATATAGTGCTTACCCCCACAGGAGTTGCTTGATATGATGGGTTCTCTGTTCTGCCCCAACTCTTTAACCCGTTTGGTCCTCACTGACACACCTGGTTAGAAGTTGGAGGCTGCTCACATCTGTGTAACCTAATTGTTAGTATGCTACCACTCTATAGTAGTAAACAGAAAGGCCCAGATTCAAGAAGCACTTGCGCGGGAGCAAGTGTGATTTGCGCCGCGCAAGTACTGATTTGCTCCCATGCAAATTTGCGGCTGATTCTGTAAACCAGTTAAGCCTGAAATGCGGCCATTTTCCCGCGCACGCAGCCTAGCTGCTCCGGCGCAATTTTGCGCGGGGTGTAAGTTGCGCCTTCATGGAATTCCCTCAGCGAATATGCAAATTAGGTACTGCCGATGATTCAGAAACATGCGCGTGTGATGCGCATCTTGCGCTGGAAGCGCACAAGCTTTTTTCCCCGGGCAAACTTGCTCCTGCTAAAAGCAGGGGCAAGTTAGCAAAAGATGGCCAAATGTCATCTGAAGGAGCGCGCAACTTCAGCAGCACCTAGACAGACGAGCTGAACAAGCAGAGCACCCACGTTTTCGGAACCTCACATCTGTGCACCAACATGCCAGGGGCAGCTATGGTTCTTGATATTCTATTGACTGAGCCGACTCATAGGAGGGCACGGGAGAGGATTTACAGAGGGCGCTACAACCTTTTTGAGATGAGTGATAATGAGGTGTATCGCATGTTTCGCTTTAGCCCTGAAGTCATCCTTGAGTTGGTAACAATCCTGCAGGATGACATCAGCAGCCCGACCCATCGGGGACAGGCAGTGCAGCCACTGGTGAAGGTAGTGGCAACCCTTCATTTTTTGGCAAGTGGCTCATTTCAGCGCACAGGTGGAGTGGTGGCGGGGATGTCCCAATCCAGCATGAGCAGGTGTGTGCACCAAGTGATCCCTGCAATACTCAGACGAATGGGCACACAATTTATCAAACCAACCACGGCTGACCTGCGGCAGAAGGCAATCAGTGATTTTTATGAAATAGCCAGATTTCCACGCACTGTGGGTGCAATAGATTGTACCCATGTGGCACTACGCCCCCCCCCGGCTCCTCGAGCATATCTACTGCAACAGGAAACATTGGCATTCGATAAATGTGCAGGTTATTGTGGATGCACATGGCCTCATATGGCATGTCCGTGCCAAACACCCAGGGTCAAGCCATGACAGTTTTATTTACCGACACAGCCCCATCCCAACCGAGTTTGACCAGAACATGTATGGAGACAGTTGGCTGATTGGTGAGTGACATGGGTGTCAGGTATGACTGCCCCCCCCCCCCCCATGATGCAGACATCACAAGGGGCACATGCACGACTAACATCCTCCTGTCTTTTCCCTTCCAGGTGACTCTGCATATGCCCTGGGACCACATCTGATGACCCCATTTCGTAACCCTCAAACACCAGGAGAGGAAAGATTTAATCAAGCTCACGCACGTACCCGTGCGGTGGTGGAGCGCACATTTGGCATCCTTAAATCTCGATTCAGATGTCTGGATAAATCAGGGGGGACCCTGTTGTATTCACCCAACTTTGTGTGCCAAATCGTCGGGGCATGTTGTATTCTCCACAATTTTGCTCAGAGAAGGGGCATGCACATTGAGCTACGCAATGACCTTACCCCCGAACCACGCAACCCCCCCCCCCCAAGAAACACTACCGGATCTTCTGAGGGAAGAGCAACCCGGAATATCATTTTTTGTTTTTTTTTCTTTGGGCCAAGGGTGCCCCGGCTCTGGCTCCTCAATCTCCGTGGTGCGGAGGAGGCATGGGGTGGGGATTGAGGGGGGGGGGGGGAGCATCAACCCCTACTTCCACACTCCTCGCAGGTGGTGGCTGCATGCCCTCCATGGCGTTGGCCAGGCGGGCGAGGATGGTGTTGGTCTGGGCCAACATCCGCATTTGGCGGGTGGTGATATCCCGCTGATGACGGCGGGTAACTCTCCCCTCCTCCCGCACTGCAGCGGTGTTGGCCTGCACAGCAGCGGTGTTGGCCTCCACCGCAGCTGCCATCCTGCTTAATAAAGCGGGGGCGTTCTCCTGAGCCACCAAGCAGGTGACTATGGCCTTGGAGTTGCCACTAATTTCCGCCAGGCTCTGTGAGACATGTTTGTCCCGGTCTGCATGCAGGGTGAGGGCATGCTGCACAGAGGTGGATGCCATGCTGTCCGCCAGGCGTCGAACATCTCCCACCATGGCCCCTATATGGCGGGTCTGCAGGGCCTGCTCCTCCAGCAGACCGTCACGGAGGCTGGAGGATATATGCCTCGTTTTGGACAGAGCCTTCCTGGGAGGAGAGGCTCGGGCACGGACAGAGGGAGAAGGGGAGGGGTCCACAATGGAGGGGCTTGCCCTGGAGGGGCTTGCCCTGGAGGGGGATGACGTGCTGGGCGGGGGGGGTGGTGGGTTGCTCAGGGATGGTGGTATCCTCCTGGAGGGAGCCAGAGTCCTCCTGGATGAGGAAAAAGGAATCCTCCTCCAACACAACTTCCTCCGCCATACTTGGCCCCGGTAGGATCTCCTCCTGGACCAGCATAGCCATAATGTCCATGGGGCCTGACTGGACCCCTGGCTCTGGTATGGATGGCGTGGGTCGACCCGCAGCCGAAGACGGCCCAGCTTCATCATCATCATCACCACCTGTGGATGACACCAAAATGAAATATTTTGCTGGTGCAACACACTGCTCACATGTTCACTTCTACCCCCTCCCATGATGCACAGCAGATATGAAACAAAAATAATAGTTCCATCTTCACTTCTACCCACAAATATGTTCACTTCTACCCCCTCCCATGATGCACAGCAGATATGAAACAAAAATAATAGTTCCATCTTCACTTCTACCCACAAATATGTTCACTTCTACCCCCTCCCATGATGCACAGCAGATCTGAAACAAAAATAATAGTTCCATCTTCACTTCTACCCACAAATATGTTCACTTCTACCCCCTCCCATGATGCACAGCAGATATGAAACAAAAATAACTTACCAGTCCCCAAGTTCCCAAGAGTGGAGTCGTACCCTGCAAGTCCCTCCACCTGCTCCTGCACAAAAGTTTGGGCAATAAGCTCCTCCTCATGATTAAGACGGATCTTACATTGCGGTCCACCTCCCGTGCCACCTGTATGCTTTCTGATAAGAGCCAGTTTATCCCGGACCCTGCGCCTCATATCATTCAGTTTTTTTTAATGTCATCCCAGGAACGCTCTTCATTACCCAGGGCATTGATGTCCAGGGCTATGGCTTCAAAGATAGCCCTCCTTTGTGCAACGGTGGTGTTTGCCCGCTGGGCACCATATAGAAGTTCTTTATGTTGCTGGAGTGCAGCAATTAAGATGTCCATCTCCGCAGCCACAAAGTTTGCCTTTCTTTTTTTTGTTCCTTTGGGAGGTGCCATCTCTTCAAAATGGGCTGAATTTCCTTGCTCAGGGGGGGTGGGAAAAAGCAGGATGAAATTCAGCAAAGAACCTGCGCAAGTCTGCTCCTATTTATTTGCTCAGTGCAAGCAGCTGAGCATGATTTGCCCTGAAAGTATGCTAGGCGCAGTTTGACGCATGCGCAGACGGCAGCGCTCTAACTGCGCATGCGCGCGCCCGGCGCAAACCTCTGCTGAGCCGAAAATTCCTCATTTACATAGGGGCACACCCACTTTGACTTGCGCGGCCTTGCGCCCTCAGCTTTGCCTTAAACAGGAGCAAATTAAATGAACAAACGATTCCTGAATCAGGTGGCAATTTGGCAAAATTGCCCCAGCGCAGAGAAATTCAGCTGAGCAGCTCATGTGTAAGTAATGGGCAAATCTACCTGAATCTGGGCCACTGTATGTAGCATTAAGTTGCTTGTGGCATGCTTTCATGCTGTGGCCCAGATTCAGGTAGATTTGCCCATTAGTTGCACATGTGAAGAGCAGCTGATTTGCTCTGCGCTGGGGCAAATTGGAAAGATTGCCACCTGATTCAGGATTCCTTTTGTCTGCTAACTTGCTCCTTTGTAAGGCAAAAATCAGGGCCTAAGGCAGCGCAAGTGAAAGTGGGTGTGCCCTATGCAAATGATCTTTTTTCCACTCAGCAGTGGTTTGCGCCTATTTTCAGGGCAAATTTTGCCGACCTGAGCAAATAAATAGGGGCAGACCTGCGCAGGTCCTGTGCAAAATTACATCCTGCTTGTTCCACCCCCCCTGAGCAAGGTAATTTTGCCCTTTTTTCTGAGATGGCACCTCCTGATAAGAAAAAAAAAAGAAAAGCAAATTTTGTCTCCGCTGAGATGGATATACTGCTTGCGGCACTGACGCGCCATACTGCCGTTCTTTTTGGTTCAGAGCGGAAGAATACCACCGTAGCCCAAAGGAGGGCAATATATGAGGCTATTACATTGGACATAAATGTCCTGGGCATTGAGGAGAGGTCCTGGGAGGACATCCAAAAAAAATTTACTGACATGCGTCGTCGAGTCAGGGACAAAATTGTCCTAATCAGAAAGCATAGCAGGGGCACCGGAGGAGGACCAGCCTGTTCTGTGCGACTCAATCCGGAGGAGGAGGTCATCTCTCAGAGTCTAGCGCTGGAGCAGGTGGAGGGACTGCCAGGCTATGACTCCACTGTTGGGGACTGGTAAGTTTTTTTTCTCATATTTGCTGTGTATCATGGGAGGGGGTAGAAGGGAACATATGAGGGGGTAGAAGGGAACATGTAACAAGTTTTTGTTTCTCATATTTGCTGTGTATCATGGGAGGGGGTAGAAGGGAACATATGAGGGGGTAGAAGGGAAGATGTAAAAAGTTTTTATTTCTCATATTTGCTGTATATCATGGGAGGGGGTAGAAGGGAACATATGAGGGGGTAGAAGGGAACATGTAACAAGTGTATTTTTTCTCATATTTGCTGTGTATCATGGGAGGGGGTAGAAGGGAACATATGAGGGGGTAGAAGGGAAGATGTAAAAAGTTTTTGTTTCTCATATTCGCTGTGTATCATGGGAGGGGGTAGAAGGGAACATATGAGGGGGTAGAAGGGAAGATGTAAAAAGTTTTTATTTCTCATATTTGCTGTGTATCATTGGAGGGGGTAGAAGGGAACATGTGATAAGTGTGTTGCTCCAGCAACATATTTTTTTTGTGTCATCCACAGATGTTGATGATGAGGCTGGGCCATCGTCGGCTGTAGGGCGACCCACGCCATCCCCAGAACATCATGGGGTCCAGTCAGGCCCCCTGCAGATCCTGGGCATGTTGGTGGAGGAGGATATCGCCCATAGTCCATCTAGGGAGGAGGAAGTGGTGGAGGAGTCCATTATCCTCAACCTGGATGAATCTGTGTACCTCCAGGAGGATCCCACCATCCCTGACCACCCAGAGGCGTATCTAGTGAAAATGGCGCCTATGGCAAGCACTGAAACTGAGCCCCTGTCCAAAAATTTGAAACCTTTCAGATAACCAGGGACAGGGAGGGATGCAGTGCGACGGGGACATAGAGGGACACTGGGGACCACTGGCGGCTGGTGCTGAATTTTTTTTTGGGGGGGGCGCAAACAAACTGAAAAAAATAAATCCATTGCAGCCACTGTGCCCATCAAAAGCAGCCACTGTGCCATCAATGGCCAGTCATAGGCCGTCATGGGGGGACCTGTCACACCCCTTCCCGGGCCAAGTAGCAATATTAGCAATTGCTGTGCCGGCGCTGCGCTTCAGCAGGCCGGCCGCGATGCCGGGAGCTACATCAGTGCGGGAGGCGGCCACAGGAGGACGGGTGGGGGTTTTTCCGTGCAGGGGGTAGCTTTTTACCGCCCCCCTCCCCATGGCGCCCATGGCACTTGCCATGGCTGCCATACCCTAGATACGCCACTGCCACCACCCCCCCGACCATCACGTCATCCCCCTCCAGGGCAAGCCCCTCCAGTGTCCCCCCCTCCAGTGTCCCCCCCTCCAGTGTCCCCCCCTCCAGTGTCCCTCCCTCCAGTGTGGCCCACTCCCCTTCTTCTCCCTCAGTTCGTGCCCCAGCCTCTCCTCCAAGAAAGGCTCTATGTAAAACGAGGGGTGTACCCTCCAGCCTCCGTGAAGGTCTGCAGGAGGAGCAGGCCCGGCAGACCCGCCATATAGGGGCCATGGTGGGTGATTTGAGGCGGGTGGCGGACAGCCTGGCATCCACCTCCTCCTCTCTGCAGCAGGCCCTCACCCTGCATGCTGACCGGGGGATACGAGATACTGAGAGCTTGGAGGAAGTCAGTGCCAACTGTGGAGCCATGGTCACCTGCATGGTTGAGCAGCAGGGCGCCATCGCTTTGCTAACAGCGGAGGTGAGCAGGTTGGCAGGTGCGGTGGAGGCCAACACTGCTGCTGTGCGGGAGGAGGGGAGATTAACCCGGCAGCAGCAGAGGACCAATACCACCCGGCAGCTGCGGATGTTGGCCCAAACCAACAGCGTGCTCACCCGCCTGGCCAGCGCCATGGAGGGCATGCAGGCACCACCTGCCAGGAGTGAGGAAGTAGGGGTTGATGCTCCTCCCCCCCCTCCATCCCCACCCCATGCTCGATCCCCACCACAGGCTCCATCCTCAGCCCAGGCTCCATCCCCACCACAGGCTTAACCACGCAGACTGAGGAGCCAGAGCCGGGGCACCCTTGGCACAAGGATGTCCAAAAAAAAAAAAAAATGATTTTCCTTTTATTTTTGTATTTTTTACCTATCCCTTGCTGCTCATATAATGAGCCTTTTCTATTTATTTTGATTATGCTTATATTTTTATTTTTTTGGGGATATTTTTTTTTTGCTCAGATTAGGAGCTTTTCTATATTTAGTTTATGCTCAAAGGCCCAGATTCTCGAAGGCGTTACGACGGCGCAACACCATTAGCGCCGTCGTAACTCCTCATCTGGCCCCGGGTATCTATGCGACTGATTCTTAGAATCAGTTGCGCATAGGTACCCATTAGATCTGACAAGCGTAAGGCTGTTACGCTGTCAGATCTTAAAAGTAATTTTTTTTCCCGTCGCATCGTCGCTTTTCCCCGTCGTCTATGCAAATGAGGTAAGTACGGCGATTCCCGAACATACGCGAGGTCGACGCAGCGAATTAACGTAGTTTGCGTAGCGTACCCGACGCGTAAAGTTGCACCTGCTAATTAGCAGGCGGAACCAATGTTAACTATGGCCGTCGTTCCCGCGTCGAATTGAATAAAAATTACGTTGTTTACGTAAGACGTCCGTGAATGGCGCTGGACGCCATTTACGTATACATCTAGGCAAATGACGTCGGGGCGACGTCATTTAGCGCAATGCACGTCGGGTAATTTACCCAACGGAGCATGCGCAGTACGCTCGGCGCGGGAGCGCGCCTAATTTAAATGGTGCCCGCCCCATTTGAATTGGGCGGGCTTGCGCCGAGCAATCTAACGATACACCGCCGCAAGTTTACAGGTAAGTGTTCTGAGAATCAGGATTTAAACCTGTAGACCTGTGGCGGTGAAACGTAGAGCTCATGACTGTTGTATAATCTATGTCATCTCAGATTTGTACCCCTTACCCTCATTGCTATACCTTAAAAGTAACTTAGACCAGACCGAGGGTGTGGAGTAAACATGGCCGTAGCAGCCTCCTTTATTTAAAAATTAACCGTTTAACATAACTCAAAACCAGAGTTCCAAAACCCAGGGTGTGATCAATAATGGAGGAAAACTTTATTAGAACTTTTGTACCATTCCTGCACTGCGGCCTTCTTCTTCCGATAACAGGCCTCAAGCCGACTTCCTGACTCAAAGACAACTTGACCGCAGTGCCCCATTTCCATTAGTTGCAGCTAAGCCTCCGCTTGCTGTAATCCCAAACCTCAGGACCCATACCAACGACAAGTCCTGCCCATGTTCTCCTGGTATTTCCTCCTCCTGCAACACGACCAACACCCGCCACTGCCACGACTCCGGCAAACGTCATAATCTGAATATATAGGAAAGACAAAGAAACAACAAACCCCCCAAAACAAAACCAACTTATATCAGCTTAGGGAAGGGTGGGTGGGAAAATTCACTAGGGGCAGTGTTACAGATATGGGCGGGCTCTTCTCTTTTATGTCGCCCTGCCCTACCCCTCCCCTGTTATCCCAGCCAATCCCCTGCCATCTCTCTTTCCTTCCCAGTTTAACCCCCGTCATGCCCGCCCTCCGCCTATGGCATTCTTTTCTTCTTTTGGCTCCGGGCTTTTCTTGACTGTTGTATAATCTATGTCATCTCAGATTTGTACCCCTTACCCTCATTGCTATACCTTAAAAGTAACTTAGACCAGACCGAGGGTGTGGAGTAAACATGGCCGTAGCAGCCTCCTTTATTTAAAAATTAACCGTTTAACATAACTCAAAACCAGAGTTCCAAAACCCAGGGTGTGATCAATAATGGAGGAAAACTTTATTAGAACTTTTGTACCATTCCTGCACTGCGGCCTTCTTCTTCCGATAACAGGCCTCAAGCCGACTTCCTGACTCAAAGACAACTTGACCGCAGTGCCCCATTTCCATTAGTTGCAGCTAAGCCTCCGCTTGCTGTAATCCCAAACCTCAGGACCCATACCAACGACAAGTCCTGCCCATGTTCTCCTGGTATTTCCTCCTCCTGCAACACGACCAACACCCGCCACAGCGCACCACTGTAAACACCTTTACAGTTGGGCGACCCTCCACACCCTAAGGGCCCTCTGAATCCCGTCCTGCAGCCCTAGCACCCACATGTCTATTCCTACGTCTGTCAAATGCACCCCGTCCCTGCGTAAATACCGCCACGTCCCCTCCTCTAGCTCCTTGTGCCTGACGACCAATCCCCCATTCCTCTCCATGAACCTCCCAATGTCCCTATTCACCTTTCTCCTGGCCCTGTTGATGCCCCCCCATGATCTGGCAAGGCGCCACGACGTGCGAGACACCATGTCCGACCATACAACTACCATCTCCGGAAACGCCATGCGCAACCTGAGAACATCAAACTTTATGTCCTTCGGCAGGTCTAACATGGACTTCAGGCCGAGGTCGTTCCCGCCCACGTGCAAAACCAAGACGTCGGGCGGTCTGTCCAACCGCGCATATTTATGCACCTCGGGCACGAGCCTGCTCCAAAGCATCCCACGAACACCTATCCATCGAATCCTAGCCTCCTCCCTAGGAAACCCCAGCTGTCTACCTCCAGGTCTGGCCTCGGCCCTCTTCACCCCCCAATACACGTATGAGTGCCCCATGATCCATATCAAACAAAAAGAAAATACTCCAGCGTAACCCAGCCGCCCCACTACTCGGCTTCGCAACCACACAGTTATCACTCACCCCCCCCCAAAGTTCCCCTTAACCTTACTACTAGACTAACAAATGCGGGCGTACATAGATCCTAAACCTATTAGACTCCCATCTACCTATTTTTTTCACTGACTCGTCATCCAAACCATTCCTGGCTGCCTCCGTAGCTGCTCCTATCCTAAACGAGTGGGCTGAATATTCCTTGTCCGCCAGACCCAAGACTCTCAAACCCGAGCGAAATACCGCCGTGAATTGAAACTTGGATAAAGGGGACCCATCTGTGTGTATCAAGAAAGACTGCCCCACCTCCGGGCGATGTTCCAGAAAACTACTTATCGCCCCCACTGGACAAACCGGCGACCCTGGCACCCCAAAGACCATGACCCTCTTCCCTTTCCCCAATTGATCCGTCTTAGATCTCCTCAGCCATAGCGTCACCCTATCCTTCTCGCAACTTACCTCGGTCTTCCAGATCCCTCCTTGTATCTTCTTGGAAGGACTGACCAATTCCCCTATCCGAAAAGCCCCAAAGAAGGCTAACGCAAATACCGCACGAAATAATGCGACTTCATAGGCCGAGGCGCAGACCTCCGGCAAACACTCGAATAAACCCTTCAGCACCCCAAACGACACTGGCCGTCTGGCATCCCTGTTGGGTTTTCCCCGTCTATACCCTTTCAGAGCCTGTCTCACCCAAAATTCTTTAGTGAAATCCGGTAGCCCCTGCCATTTCAATAGAAATGCCAACGCCGCCACTTTCTTATTCAGGCCCGAAACTGAGACCCCTCCCTCCATTAACCTTGCCACAAAGTACAACACTAGTAACCGTCCATCCGGACCCTTGACTTCAACCCCAGTGTCGCGGACAACCCCCTCCCATTCCTGCCAGACCTTGCTGTAGGCGGCCCACGTTGTCTCACTCACCGACCTGCGAATCCACCCCTGCGCTACTCCAAGGCAATGTTCCACAGACCGTCGGGACAGGTGAGTCCTTTTTTCTCCGCCTCCGGCACCAACTCCCGAAACCTGTCCCACTGAAAACGAGACAACGCGTCAGCGATGACGTTTTCGACCCCGGGGATGTGCACCGCATAAAGAAATATATTCAATTGCATGCAACGTAAAGTTAGCCTCTGTAGCATCCTCACCACCGGTGGCGATGACGCAGACATTTTGTTAAGTACCTGAACAACTCCCATGTTGTCTATGTGGAAACGAACCTTTCGATCCCGAAAGGATTCACCCCACAGTTCCACCGCCAGCACCACCGGAAACAATTCCAGGAGCACCAGATTTTTTGTGAAACCCGCCTGTACCCAACTCGGCGGCCAAGCGCCCGCACACCATTGTCCTTGAAAAAAGGCCCCATATCCCGTGGAACCCGCTGCGTCTGTAAATAACTCCATGTCATAATTGCTAACCGGCCCCGCCATCCACATGGCCCTACCGTTAAAGGACTCCAGAAAACTGAGCCACACCCGTAAATCCTGCCTGTGCGTTTTACCCAGCCGAATAAAATGGTGCGGTGAACGCACCCCTGCCGTGCTGGCCGACAGCCGACGACAAAAGGCTCTACCCATGGGTATAATGCGACAGGCAAAATTGAGTTTGCCCAGCAAGGATTGGAGAGCTCGTAATGTTACTTTTTGAGACCCCAACATACCTCCCACGTCTTCCTTCAGCGCTTCCACTTTGCCCTCCGGCAACCGGCACTCCATGGCAACCGAGTCAATCGTGATTCCCAAAAAGGTGATCACCGTCCTCGGCCCCTCTGTCTTGTCCGGGGCCAACGGGACCCCAAAGCAGTCTGCCATGTGCTCCAGTGTCCCCAACAGTACCGCACACGTCCTGGATCCGGTTGGTCCCAGGCACAGGAAGTCATCCAGGTAGTGGATGATGGAACTCACCCCCGATACTTCCCTGACCACCCATTCCAGAAATGAACTGAACTGCTCGAACAGAGCGCAGGATATCGAACAGCCCATGGGCAGGCAACGATCAATGAAGAACTCATCATTCCAAGTGCACCCCAACAGGCGGAAGCTGTCGGGGTGCACTGGTAACAGCCGAAAGGCGGCCTCCACGTCGGCCTTGGCCAACAGTGCCCCCTGACCGTAATGCCGCACCCAAGCCACCGCGGCATCAAAGGAAGTGTACTTAACCGCACAGGTGTCGGGGTCTATGGCGTCATTCACCGACCCCCCTTTCGGAAAAGAGAGGTGGTGAATCAACCGAAATTTGTTAGGCTCCTTTTTTGGAACTACCCCCAACGGCGACACTACCAACTCGGGCAAAGGAGCCTCCGTGAACGGGCCCGCCATGCGCCCCAGCGCCACTTCCTTCCGTAGTTTCTCCGAAACCACGTCAGGATGACGTAAAGCCGACCTCAAGTTCCGAGGAACCGGCGGAATATCCCGCAAAGAGCACGGAATCCTAAATCCCTCCCCAAAACCCTCCTCCAGCAAGCGGGCAGCCTGTCTGTCCGGATATCTACTTAGAAACGGGCGCATCTTTTCCACCCTCACCGGCGTCGTCCCTCTTGCTGCCAAACTCACCTGATCGCCCTTTTCCTTGTTTAAAACATCTCGCCTGGGTGTGAGATCCCCCGCATCCAGAACATTCATGTTTGAATCTGCATGACGCCCCAAACTTGCAGTTGCCGGCGTTGTATTGCCAACAGACCCCTTTCGTTTTACTGGCCGACTGTCCAGAGGAAGACGACCCGCCGGCCCCGTCTCGAAAAAACTGATTCGGCGCCCGCGCAGCCGTCATAAGGCGGACCCACAAGTTTATGTCCTTGTGGTCCCACCTTAAATCCGGACGCATAGCCATCCTCTGCCTAAATTGTTCATCATAGCGCAGCCAAGCTGTGCCCCCATAAACCCTGTAGGCCTCCCCAATAGAGTCCTGGTACCCAAAAAGCGCCGCCCCGCACTCCGGCTTCTTAGTGCTAATCACACTAGCTAGAATGCCGAAAGCCTGCAGCCAATTTGAGAAAGTACGCGGAATGAGCCGATACCTACGTTTTTCCTCGTCCCCTTTTTTGTAGTCGTCCGGTTTCACCCTGTCCAGGTTGAACTTCTCCAGGGGCAATAGGGAAAAGATCTCCACATACTCACCCTTACCTATTTTCTCGCGTACCTCGGCCTTCAAGTGTGTCCCCAACGGCCCTTCGAAACATATGTACATTTCGCACTTGGCCGCGTTGTCCAGCCTGACTATGTCCTGCCTTTCCACCGGCGCCTTCTCAGTCTCTTCCGCTTTTTTCTTTTCCCCTTCCACCGCAGGCGTAGCGGGGGCGGGGGGTGACACCACCGGCGCCGCGGGCTGAACCCCCCAGTATCCGCCATCCCTGTAGTCGCACCCGCTAACCCACCAACAGTCTCCGGGGCCCCCCACGCACCCGCGGGGTTAACTTTGCCCCCCCCCTGCTCAAAACGGGACACCAGCTCCTTGATCCCCTCTAGGAACCCCTTAAAACCAGCCTCCTCCCCCCTAGGACAACCCGTTCTGGTCCCTGCCTGGCTACCACTGACCCCCTCATCTCTGTCCCCAGCAGTAGCATTGTGAATTAAAGAAGACTTACCGGGTTGCCTGGGGGGTATTGCCCCAGCCGAACGTCCAGACTCCACCGCCGCTGCAATCGCCGCGTTGAAACCCTCATCTTCAGATCCGGAAAGTTCCCCTTCCGACCTGTCTGCTCCCGGATCGACCTCCACCGATGAAAACCCCCCAGGGGAAGGATCCCTGGAGGTGCAAGGTCCTGCCGCATCCTGGCCCCTCCTCCTCACGGCGGACCCGCCGACCGATTTCGCCGTGCTCCTGGATCGGCCGCCCGTAGAGCTGTGCTGTTGCTGGGGATTCCGTCCGGTAACCCCCCCAGCGGGAGCGTTGCGGCGCTTGGCGGGGGGGCCCGACGGGGCCCGAGTAGCGGGATTCCCTGGGCGCGTGGCTCTTGGGGAGAGGTCAGGGGAGAAGCGCTCAGGCGGCTTGGACCGCCTAGCTCGCGCTGACTCTCTCCCCCTTGTCTGCGGACCCGCCGCAGGCGGATCCATGATAGGCCCCAGGTTCTCCTGAACCCAGTCTCGCCCCCTGGAAGAGGCTTCGGCCCTGAGCTCTGCTAGCAGCTCCTGGATACGGGACATGCTGGAAAATTCACTAGGGGCAGTGTTACAGATATGGGCGGGCTCTTCTCTTTTATGTCGCCCTGCCCTACCCCTCCCCTGTTATCCCAGCCAATCCCCTGCCATCTCTCTTTCCTTCCCAGTTTAACCCCCGTCATGCCCGCCCTCCGCCTATGGCATTCTTTTCTTCTTTTGGCTCCGGGCTTTTCTTACATTACACTGCCCAGGAGCAGCGCTAATGTATGAGAATCTGGGCCAAAGTTTTTTTGTTTTTGTTTTTGTTTGTAGTCCCTACACACGGTGAGGAGTGCTGTAGTTTCTCTCCAGCTGACCTGTGGCCATCTGTTGCTAACTTGCCCCTGCTTTTATAAAGTGCAAATTTGCCCCGGCTAAACAGCTTGCGCGCTTTGGGAGCAAAATGCTCCTCACACGCGCAAGTTTATGAATCAGTGGCAGTTCCTCATTTGCATATTTGCTGAGCGAAAACCATGAGAGCGCAAGTTGCTCCCTGAGCAAAATTGCCCCTTAATTGCGCCGGGGCAGAGAAACTACCTCCGTGCAAAAATGGCAAATTTCAGGCTTAGCTTGCTTTCTGGGTCACCCGCAAATTTGCCTGGGAGCAAATCCGTACTTGCGCGGCGCAAATCACACTTGCTCCCGCGCAAGTCGTACCTGAATCTGGGCCAGTGCTTCTACAGCAATAGCTGATGCCAAGTGGCTGCCCCACTCATCCTGAAAGGAACGCTCACTTGATACCACAACCATGCACAGATCACTTTTTATCTTTTCAATGACTGTAAGGCGATGCTTGGATGAGATGGAGAGGTGGGGTGTTACATTAAATCTGGAGTTCAGCTTTAACTAGAAAGCCAAAGATGTGGAGAAGTGGCATTGAACTTTGTTTACTGATTACAGCTGGATGTATTCTTCCTATACAGCTAAGCTATCTAAAGCTTCATACAAACGATCGGACTTCCATCGAACAACTCCGTGGAATTTTGTCCAAAGGGCGTTGGCCGTGAACTTGTTCTGCATACAGACGACAGAACATCTTCAGCCAACATACACCAAACCACCATCAGCTCTTTACCGCCACCCTTTGGGCAACTATTGTCTGATGTTTAGCATTGGTTCGGAGCATGCGTGTTTGTACTTTGGATTTTAGTCCAAAGGATTTGTGTACACACGATCGGATAATCCGACGGAACACATTTGTTGTCTGACAATTTGAGAGCATGCACAGCCAACATACAGACGGTCAGATTATCCGACAAAACACGTCAGACAATTGTAGGAATATCCGGTCGTGTGTACAGGCCTTTAGGCTTCATGAACACTGGCTTAAAAATTGCTGCTTCTACAAGAGTTTTGTGTTTTGCCTGTAGAAACAGCTGTGTTATCTCTATAACACTCTATATCAGAGGTGGGCAAACTACGGCCCGCGGGCCGTATACGGCCCGGCGGACCTTTTAATCCGGCCCCCGGGCGGATCGCTAGAAATCTGAATTTGAAGTCTGAATTTGCAGCCGAAAGAATTGCGGGTGTTAGCCGCACCTCTTTCCCGCCCCCCCCGCTGGTGCAGCCGAAGAAACCCGTGGGTGCTAGCCGCGCCTCCTTTCCCGCCCCCCGCTGATTCAGCCGAAGAAGCCATTGGAGCAGGCCACGCTTCCTTTCCCGCCCCCCGCTGATGGCATTCCCAGCCGCCCGTCACCACGTGGAGTGAGTGTCCCCGAATTCAAAAAAGTCCCCCAATTCCCGCCAAGTAATGATGACCCGGTCCCGACTCCTCACCTCACACTGTGCACACTGCACAGGCTGCTGTAGGAGACCCGAGACGGCCGAGGACTGCAGGCAGCAAAACACTGACAGGACAGAGATTTCATCATCATCATCAGGTACTTGCTTGTGGGGATGCTGGCAGCAATTGATGGCACACTGGCAGCAATTGATGGCACACTGGTGGCACACTGACAGCAATTGATGGCACACTGGCAGCAATTGATGGCACACTGGTGGCACACTGGCAGCAATTGATGGCACACTGGCACCAATTGATGGCACACTTGGAGCAATTGATGGCACACTGGTGGCACACTGGCAGCAATTGATGGCACACTGGCAGCAATTGATGGCACACTGGTGGCACACTGGCAGCAATTGATGGCACACTGGCAGCAATTGATGGCACACTGGTGGCACACTGGCAGCAATTGATGGCACACTGGTGGCACACTGGCAGCAATTGATGGCACACTGGCAGCAATTGATGGCACACTGGCAGCAATTGATGGCACACTGGTGGCACACTGGCAGCAATTGATGGCACACTGGCATCAATTGATGGCACAATGGCAGCAATTGATGGCACACTGGTGGCACACTGGCAGCAATTGATGGCACAATGGCAGCAATTGATGTGTTGCTTTCTGATATTAATATTTGTTATTATATTAATAATTAATATCTCGCATATACGATATATGGTTAAAATAAGGGTTCTGTGACTAGAGTGAAAAGCTTTAACATAACACATTTATTTAGAGAAAAGATATTAGCTATCTAACATACTGCCTACATTTACAGTTTTAAAGTAAGGGAAATAAAAGTTAGTTTCAAATACAAGATAAGCACATCACACTAAAAGTATTAAGAAAACAAATTATGACAAAGTATATAAGTGCAGGGGAGAAGATAGATTCTGATGTTACCTTGACATCCCGGGCCCGGGAAGTTCTCATCATCTCTCTCTAATTCTATTGATGAGACCCCCTGACTTTATAATCCTGATGTCACTTCTGATTGGCTGAAATAGCCTTTCCTTTTATGGTCACAGCTTCCTTCCACCTTAACTATATGTCCCTGAGGCCCACTCTGATTGGATATTACTATCCTTTCCAAATATGGTCAACATCCTAGTTCTATCTATTAGCTATGTATAGGTTTGAAGTTTAAACTAATTACCTCTAGCTAGTTAGACCTCCTGTCTATTCATGGAAGAGTACAGTCATTTCCAGGTGACACCATAAAGTGCAAACCTTTCCCACTGTGATTTCTTCCTGACTTGCTTTGTATGTCAAAAGATGTAGTAGATTGATCGTCTCCGGCCACCTTCATACAAAGCAATCATGCATATCAAATACGGAGAGTGCTAATTAGATATATGCAATCCCTAACTGTCAGCCTATTTAAAGTATCTATCAGAACTTCTCCCCCACCACACATATACTGTTATCGTAATATATATTTATACCTATGTACAATAATGGCGATTAGACATTAACAATTCACCCAGGGCAACAGATGGCACACTGGCAGCAATTGATGGCACACTGGTGGCACACTGGCAGCAATTGATGGCACACTGGCAGCAATTGATGGCACACTGGCAGCAATTGATGGCACACTGGTGGCACACTGACAGCAATTGATGGCACACTGGCAGCAATTGATGGCACACTGGCAGCAATTGATGGCACACTGGTTTATGTATGTCTTAGTGATTGATTAACATCACAACTTCATTGATTTGAAATTGATACCCTTATTGTTTATATGATTTTTGCTTTTGCTCATCACTGCCACACACATGCAGCCATGCATTGCACGTGTGTGGCAGTAATGAGCAAAACTAAAAATCATACAAAAAAAAAGCAAAATACAAATCAATGAAGTTGTGATGTCAATCAATCACTAAGACAATAAGACATACATAAACCATAATTTATGACACGGCATACATTGTCGTTTGGCAGGACTTTATGGGGACAATGTCTGCAGTCTCTGATCCTCTCTAGTATCATGTCTGCAGTCTCTGATCCTCTCTGGTATCATGTGCGCAGTCTCTGATCCTCTCTGGTATCATGTCCGCAGTCTCTGATCCTCTCTGGAAATTTTCACTAATATGAGTCACAAATAGTGAAAAATGTTCATTGTTTTGTGAAATTTTGTTTAATAATTTTTTTTTTTTTTCTTGTAAGGCAACCTCACTTTTTCATTGTTTAACTATAACAAGTACTCGTACCAGTTGTCTAACAATGATATTTACTGCTTTTTATAAAGAAATACAATTGATTTTATGCAGTATTGAGTTTAGCCTTTTGGCCCGGCCCTCCAAAATATTTTTAGTTTCTCATGTGGCCCCATCGAAAAAATAATTGCCCACCCCTGCTCTATATGGACATTTTTTACTGCCAGGGGAACTGTTGTGTTTTTTTAAACGCTTCCTGACCAGCCGCCGAAGTTATACTGTGGCAGAATGGCTCCCCTGCACCTTCAGCATGTCCCTGAAGCTGATGCTTGTGCCCAACGTGCACGATGACCACTGGCCACCTGCGATTGCTTGTGTGAGAGAGCGAGAACCGGGATCTGTGTGTGTAAACACACAAATCCCGGTTCTGTCAGGGGAGAGGAGACAGATTGTGTGTTCCTACTAAGTAGGAACAACAATCTGTTTTCTCTCCCAGTCAGTCTCTCCCAGTCAGTCCAATTCCCCAGTTAGAATACACCTAGGGAACACACAGTTAATCCCTTGAGCGCCCCCTGGTGTTAACCCCTTCCCTGCCAGTGCCATTTATACAGTAATCAGTGGCTATTTTTAGCTCTGATCTCTGTATAAATGGTCCGATCTGTCTGCCGCAATGTCGCAGTCCCGATAAAAATCGCAGATCACCGCCATTACTAGTAAAAAAATTATAAAAATGCTATTAATCTATCTCTTATTTTGTAGACGCAATACCTTTTGCGCAAACCAATCGATATACGCTTATTGCATTTTTCTTTTACCAAAAAAATGTAGAAGAATGCATCGGCCTAAACTGAGAAAGAAATTAGTGTTTTTTTTTAAATTGGGGGATATTTATTATAGCAAAAAGTAAAAAATATTGTGTTTTTTTCAAAATTGTTGCTTTTTTTTGTTTATAGCGCAAAAAGTAAAAATTTCAGAGGTGATCAAATACCCCCAAAAGAAAGCTCTATTTGCGGGAGAAAAAAAACTCCAATTTCGTTTTTGTACAACATCGCATGACCGCGCAATTGTCAGTTAAAACGTTGCAGTGTCGTATCGCAAAAAATGGCCTGGTCATTAAGGGGGCAAATCTTCCGGGGCTGAAGTGGTTAAGCCCAGTGTGCATGGAGTCTTGGGCTTGATATAGAAGTTCCTTGGCTGCAATAGTGGCTTTTCAGTAGCTGCTAGTGTTAGACCATGATATGTAACTGTGGGTATGGAGTTGGGTGTATGGGATAGTACTGTGTTTTTTATTTTGTTAATTTTTTTTTGTGGTTGAACTGGATGGACTTGTGTCTTTTTTCAACCTGACTAACTATGTAACTATGTAACTATGTACTCCATGACCTACACTACTAGGGGGCCGTTTTTGAAACATTGTATAATGGGTTGTGTTACAGCGTTGACTATGTCTCCACTTACATCCATGAATTCCTTCATTGAAGTGTTGCTTTCAAGTCTAGAACTACTGCTGCTATTCCTAGACCATGAGATTCTCCATTAGTCTGGACAGATGGCAACTTCCTGCACTCCTTTTGTTTTAACAGTTTCCGTTTACAGTTGATCTATCATCAGAACTCACACTTCATATAATTCAACAGGACACATGTCAGTATTACAACATCTCATTACTATTTTTAGTAAAAAATATGATTCTTTCTTGATGTGGTTATCATTGAAATCCCTTTTGTGGCCTAACACCTTGGATAAAGCAGCAGTAAGGTAAAAGGTTTAAAAAGCTACACAGCATATGTAATAAGCAAATATGACCATCCCAAACCCACCCCATTATATGAACGTTAAAAAAATAAAATTACTGTACAGTATATATATGTAGCGTCACCCCCATAGGGGCTGCTGGATATTGTGGTCTACCTGTCACCCTGTCCAGCCCGGCATTCACTTTGCCATCCACCTTAGGCCCCATACACACAATAGAATCCATCCGCAGATAAATCCCAGCAAATGGGTTTCTGCGGATAGATCCTATGGTGTGTACACGCCAGCGGATCTGTTTCCGCGGAGAAATCTCCTCTGGGATGGATTCCAGCAGATCGGATATTTGCTGACATGCACAACAAATCCATCTGCTGGAATCCATTCCAACGGATGGATCCGCTCGTCTGTACAGACTCACCGGATCCATCCGTCCAAAGGGATTCCCCGCACGCGTCGTAATGATTTGACGCATGCGTGGAATTCCTTATATGACAGCGTCGCGCCCGTCGCCGCGTCATAATAGCGGCTACGGCGCGACACGTCATCGCCAGAGGATTTCAGCGCGGATTTCAATGCGATGGTGTGTACACGCCATCGCATAGAAATCTTCTGAAATCCTCGAGAGGATTTATCCGCGGATACGGTCCGCTGGACCGTATCTGCGGATAAATCCTCTCGTGTGTATGGGGCCTTAGAGTAAGGTGACCAGATTTTTTAAATTAAATCCGGGGACATATTTTTTTTTTACTAGTAATGGCAACAATCAGCGACTCTCTGCCCATCGCCGCCCGTCGCCACCCGCCTCACAGCCTCTCAAGTCTTACTCTTCGGGCCCTGGCTACTACTGGATGGGGAGCGGAGGAAGATCACTCCGCCAGGGAAGGCAAGGAGATAGGCAGGTTGGCTGGCCAGGATTTGAGCCAAGGCAGAAGAACTTGCGAGCGAAGCTGAATGGGAATGTACCAGAAACTGAAGAAATATTCCCTCCGCTCTGACCTGCACATGATCATCAGAAAGGGGCACAGATAATGAAAAAAATACAACCCCCCTAATCTAGTAGGCACGGCGGAGCAGGGGTGTTTAATTCTAATTTTTTTATTTTAATTCTGCACTGACTGTCATTGAAATTGCCCCTGCCCCCTATTAAATCCAATCTGGGGACAAAACCAGGGACAGACTTGGTCCGGGGACAGTGTCCTCAATCAGGGAACTGTCCCCTGAAACTGGGGATGTCTGGTCACCCTACCTTAGAGACAGTATGTTTGTTTTTGTATTTTTATTGAGGGGTTTTGAACTTGGATAGGGTAAGGGAAATTATGGGATGCATAGAATCAATAATGGAATCAATAAGATGAGCTCCTGTCTCCTCCAGCACAGAGCTTATTTGTAGACTGATTCCCTCTCTCCCGTACAATACTTGGTTTCAGGCACAGCTAGCACATGGTAGGCTGAACTCTGACTCTGTCAGGCCTTAGCAATTGCAATTTGCAGGCCTGGACTGCAGGCCCCTTTAGTGTAGCAACAAATAGTGAAAGAAAAAGTATTTTAATGCTAGCTGTCCTTTGGTGGACTACTGCTCCTAGTTAGTCCTCTTCAGGCTCTGCCAGTCCTCCTCGCTGTAGCTGCCCAACTCCACTGCCCATTACACCACAGTCTCTTCTGCTGGCTCTACATCCATCTCAGACTGCACACTTCCAGTCTGCTCCAGCATGCCTCCACAGCTTTTCCAACTGTGCCTGTCACTCACCAGCCCTCCTGGCTGCACTCCGGTGGATCCCTCCTGGAGACTTGCCTGGCAACACTGGCTCCCGTTTTCTTTCTCGTTCCTCTATGTGCCTCCTGTCCAGATCCTTATTTGTTTCTCAGCAAGGCTCTGACTTGCACCCGAACCCCTCAGGCCCAAGGTCACCACCCCCCCCTCCCCCAGACTGGGGAGTGCCTCAAAGGCCCCAACAACCTAGTGCTCCATCTCCAGCTTCTTCCACCTGACAACTCCTCCCCAGCTGGGCTGACCCTCGATATATCAAGGAGGCCTTCCCCCTGCCAATCCTAGTTGGGTATTGTTCAGGGCTCCCTGAGACACCCCAGACAGCTCCACCTCTTTTCCCCACCTTTCTTCTATAATCCTCTAGAAGCAAAAGGGAGGTAATGTAAATATGATGCTGTGAGTCACCAGCCTACTCTGAGCCACTCCCAGCCCACACAGATCAAAACAAACAGGCCTAGCTCACAGCTAGGCCTATTTAGATTTACCTGCAGTTACAAAAATCCTACTTCTAGAACCTACTTAAAGTAGAGGGTGCTACATATACATCAAAATAAGGTTTTTAATTCCCAGTTGATCCCATGTTATTTATTACTGTAATGTAATCAGGCTGCATATACAGTAATACATATGCATATGTAGCATTACCCCCGGAGGAGCTGATGGATTTTCAGGCGAAACATTACCTCATGGCTCCTCTGAATTCCTAGGGGTGAATGATGCATATTGCATATAGTAGAAGTAAAGGAATGTAAAAACTGTAAACTTGTGGTGAGGAAAGTAAAGTTGAAGAAGAAGGGAGAATAGCAGATTCAGGCTGATAATAGGGAAACAGTTCTGCTCCCAAGCATAACACTTCTCTGCTCCACTCCTGCTGGAGTGGGTTTAGTGTACCCGGACAGGCCTCTCTCACTGACCTGGCAGCCGGAGTATCACTCCGAAAATTGTAGGATAAAGTCTCTGCCACAGAACCCCCTTGGTGGACTTGAACTTGAGGAAATAGTCTCTGCCACAGACCACCCTCAGTGAGCCTCAGAAAGATACCTCTGCCACAGGCCCTCTCTGGATTGAATTCTTGTAGATATCCCTCCTTGGATAAGTTACGCCTGGATCTTCTTCAACTTGTCGCCCAGGTACTGACTGACAGGTGATCAATCCCTCAGTGTGCGGCTACCTTGATCCCCGGTGGTTTGTCCAGGCCCTTTTGGACCGCCAGCCTCTCAATGGCCCTCCTCAGACTGACTCCCCACCGAACAGCAGTACAGCTTGGGATCTTCAAAAGCGGGAACCCAGTCACTCACTGGGTCCCCTTCGCTGTTCAGATGCTCCAGGCCAGCATGGTCCCAAATCTAGGAACACCACGTGGCATGCACGCCCCGGCCAGGTAGGCCATAACGCTGGGGCGCCGTGATGTGGTCACCCTAAAGGTGGGTGCCACACTGGACAAACAAGACCCAGAACCAATGGCGTCTGCCTCATAAATACCCCTCCCCAGCATGCACAGCGAGGACAAACCCTCCTGATTGGCTGCTGGGAAAGAGCACCCATACCTTGACTCCACAGCTGCCACCTGCAGCATCGGGGCTGGAAGAACACCCCAGTACAACAGAAAAAGGCCAACAGTAGAGTAAGCTGAGACAGAGACCCTGTTTTGCACTTAACAATCTGGATCAGAGTTTAACTATACTCTGATCTACCCTTAAATTTAACTAGCACCAGTACCATAAAGTACACAGGCGCTACACATACATAATAGTACAGTAATATATATGCTGTTCTGTTACTCTTTTACACTGCTAAATTCTGCAGAAATGGTGAAAAACCTTGTGCTGGCAGCAGGTAGGAGATCTAGATCTGGGCTTTCACACACAAAGCATCAGTCTGATGCTCTGTGAGTAAGACTGTTGTTGAATAGAGTAGTGTTCTGGGAGTGTGTCAGATTGCTCAAAAGCCATGCTACTGCTTTGTATGTAGCGTAGGCCTGACTGACAGCAGTATAAAAATGTTAATAAGAACAAATAATATTTTACTGTATATGCAGCCTGACTGCATTACAGTAAAAAATAAAAAAGGTTTAATTGGGCTTTAAAATATTAACACTCACTAATTAGATTATTTACAATAATAGAAAGCTGGCATGGCAGCAATATGAAGGCTGCTTGTTTTCTAGTTGGCATGCTGACAGTAATGTCTGATTGGTGATCTGCATACTTCCAGTTCAGTGATTCAGAATACGCCAGGGTCAGTTACTCAGAAAGCCAGAGGGTCCATGTGACCCAAGCAACTAGTATTTAGCAATATTTTGCTGTCCTTTAGTCGCAAAAGTCTATCAAAAATTGTAATTTTCATTTCTTAGCTATGTTTTTGAGAAAATAGATTTAAACCATGAGCATATTGGGCTTATAAATTATTTTTAAAGAAAAGTCAAAGCTCTAAATCTGACATACAGGACACTACTATTTAGTAAAGAGACATCAGCAGTGGAAACCTCCATAATTATTCACTACAGATTTCTTTATAAGCAGAAATTGTCCTTACTTGTGCCAACTACGTTTAATGATATGTATTTTTTTGGACTTACAAATGGTTGATTCCCAGGGTTTAAGTCCTGCGGGAACGCGTGGGAACGGAGTCCCTGCACTTTTTTCACAGCAGGAAAGCAGTTCCTTTTGCGGGACTAGAGCAGCCGAGAGCAGCCGAGCCACCCGAGCCGCTTCCTGTATATGGATTCATCAGATAGTGTGGGTTTTCCGTCACTTCCTCGATGCCGCAATGTCTCCTTGGAGCTTTTGTCATTGGTCATTTGTCATTTGTCCTGGGAAAGGAGACATTGCGGAGGTCTGCCGCGAGTTATCGCGGGATTTAGAAAGAACTTCTTTCTAAATCCCGTGATAACTCGCGGCAGACCTCCGCAATGTCTCCTGGGAACAATGACAAAAGCTCCCAGGTGACATTGCGGCATCGAGGAAGTGACAAAATACCCGCACACTACCCGATGAATCCATATACAGGAAGCGGCCAGTAACATAAAGGATTACTAAGGTACAGTGGATCGAAAAAAAACAAAACATGCAGTTTAGTAATTATGCATATGAGCGTATCATTTTTTTTTTTTGGTGGGGGAGTGGATCTTGGGTGGGAGTTCCCACACTTTTTTCCCCAGGACTTGACCCCTGTTGCTTCCACTCAACAATAGATTTTCCACAATCTTTTTGTGCAGAAGATTGAGTAGGTCACACTCATAGCCTGATTGTGAAATTAGGTGCAGTGAAGCTAAACCTTAATAAAGTAACAAAATAATGCTAAAAGGATGGGCACCTTTGTTTTTCTCAAACATGCAGGCTTGTGAAGAAGAAGCTGCAGATTTTAATATTCTCCTGCATCAGATTGCATGCATTTAATTTCAGCCTACCCTTCTGGGTTCCCACGGTGGCTCTCACGGCTCATCCCCGCAAGAGCTGACCCCCTCTGGGAAGCTCTCTCCCGAGGGGGTTAGCTTGCAGGCGTGCTCCCGTGCCATACAATCGGCGTCCATAGCTGCCAATTGTATGACTCGGCCCTGCCCCCCGGCGGCCGCATCATTGGATTTGATTGACAGCATCGGGAGCCAATGGCAGCGCTTCTATCAATCTATTCAATGAAGAGCCGAGAAGACCTGGGGAAAGTAACGTGGGATCGCGACCATGGAAATTCAGGGCTCAGATAAGTAAAACGGGGGCTCGGGGGGACGGTGACTGCAAGGTGTTTTTTCAACTTAACGCATAGGATGCATTAAGGTGAAAAAACACGAAGGTTTACAACCACTTTAATTTCATTAATTCCAGCTGGACACATGATAAGCAGGGTTCTTCTTGTATCTGTACTGTCTCCCTTAAGATTGGAAAGCGCTATGCAAGCTGTTGGCACTATATAAATTGTATATAATAATAATTCAACCTAGAAGAGGATTTGGGACCACGGTTAGAAGAGGACCTGGAAGGTAGGATTTATGTGTGGAGAAGGTAGTGCTCTCCAACATTTTGTATAAAAATCTCTTGGATTGAGCTTTAATCCTATGCTGTTAAAACAAATCCTATTTCTTATTAAATGTCCCTAAAAGATAAAACGGACAATTTAATGAGCAAAACTGTCAATTCACAAATGCACAAGTTACATGTTTTTTATCTTGCATTATTTCTTCATTTTTTACCGCCTAAATTGAAGTTTTAAATTAACTAGAGATTTTTTCGTATAAGTCTGTGAATTTACCGTAAAGCCCCATACACACGAGAGGATTTATCCGCAGATACGGTCCAGCGGACCGTTTCCACGGATAAATCCTCTCAAAGATTTCCGCTGATTTCGATGGGATGGAGTGTACACACCATCGCATTGAAATCCGCGCGGAAATCTTTGTGTAACACTTAATGAATTAAGTCCACTCAAAACTTTCTTCTGTTTTGTATTGAGTCGGGCAATGTTAGAAGTGTGCCTCTGACAGTTTTTATTATGGTTTGTGTCTCTATTGGGGATTTTCTTGTCCTGGTGATGGGACATTTTTTTGTATTGGGGTGGAAACTGTTATGCCGCGTACACACGATCGTTTTTCGGCATGAAAAAAAAAATGACATTTTTCAGCATGTCCAAAAAACGAAGTTTTTCCAACTTCATCATTAAAACGATGTTGCCCACACACCATCGTTTTTGAAAACTGATGAACAAAGCGCGTGACATACAACATGTACGACGGCACTCTAAAGGGGAAGTTCTATTCACCTTTGGGCTGCTTTTAGCTTATTACTTGTTAGTAAACGACGATTCGCGCTTTTTTGTCTGTTACAGCGTGATGAATGTGCTTACTCCACTATGAATGGTAGTTTTACCAGAACGAGCGCTGTTTGGTCAGATAGTCAAACCCCCGAACACCCCCTGTCGCTTGGAAAACCAAACACCCCCCAGTCGCTCGCCCCTTGGCCCACCAGCCCCACACTTACCTCTAGGTCACGGGCAGCTTCTCCCTGCATCTCCTTCCCCTCTGCGGTCAATTCAGTCTCCTCTCGGCCAATCGGGTAGTAAAACCTGCTTCTTAATTGTCTGGGAGGAAAAGCAGGAAGCCAATATCGAATATTCAATATTGTCACAGGAATGGGCTCAGGTTGCAGTGCTCTGTGCCCCGAGCCCATCCTTTTTTTAGCCAATTAGAGCCTCAGGCTCTAATCATGTGCTTTAAAAAAAAAACACTGAAATTAATGCGTCCGGTGCCCTGCATGTGCCCTTAATGGAGTGGCCACCACTATCTGATAGGTATCTTAATGCTGAAAAACATTCATGGATGCATATAAATGTATCCCAGTGGCTTTCCCATGTGAATACAGAATGTTATGGAACCCAGTATCACAGAATTCTCTAGTGCTATGTCAGGAAAGGTTTCACCCGTTGCTGTCAATTCTGTGGATCGTAGTATCTAGTCTCCTAACAGCTGGGAGCTGTCATGAAATGTTTCACCTGCTGGTGGCACTGTTAGATCCTTGGGCCGCAGTACCAATGTCCACCAGCAGGTGTCTCCTGGCAGTATGGAGCAGACATCACCTCCTGCGATCAGGCATCACCTGAGGCTAATTGCAGGTGTGTGTGTGTGTGTGTGTGTGTGTATAAATACCAGCAAGCATTCACACACTTTTCCTTGGTATTGTCCTTGTGCCCTGACCTGCGATCCTGTTATCTTGAACCTGTACCTGATCCTGATCCTGAGCATGTACCCGATCCTGATCTCAAACCTATCCTGATCCTGTCCCTCCTGTGTTCCTGTTATCCTGCATCCCTGCCCTGCAGCCTGATCCTGTCAACTTACTCCCTGTCCTGTCTTGCTCCTTGCCCCCCCCATCTGTTGATCTCCCGTGTATGACCCTGGCCTGGCTACATTTATGAATCTGGTATTCCCCATCTCTTGTATACACTTGTTTGTTATTTGTGGGTCACTGTCTGGTTGTTGGTTGTTGTACACTGTTTTGCATTGGAGGTGTTTGTATATATATTATCCCTTATCTTAATAAACTTCTTTATTTTCAATTTACATACATTTGGTTACAGTCCACACAGTTCTGGTCACACCTGTTACTGACATGCTATAGGATATGATAAAGAATATTGCAGGTCTTTCCTCTCCTCGTAAGTCAAACCCTTCTTTTATTTGGAACCCCTCTTTCTAACCCATGCAAGCCTCCCAATCATCGTTTAATCATTGGTCTCAAACATACTTAACTAGACACTAACAACTGGTTACCTCAACTTGTTTCAAATCTTTTGCCTCTTTACAGGAGACACACCACCTTCTGAATTCTGAGCTATTCTGATACCTGCAAATACGACACCAAACACACACTGACACAGTGAGGCCCGGCAGGGGCGGACTGACAACTCATGGGGCCCCCGGGCAATAGAAGAGTATGGGACCCCTCTGGCTTACAGATGGCCACCACGCCAGGAGGTAGTGCAGAGGCGGGCAGCTAAAATCTCGGGATATTCACATTAAAAGCATGTCAGTTTCGGACATATCAGGGACAGATCTAAAAAAAACACAGATTTTTACATGCTGTCCCTGGTTTTACTGAGCCTGGCAACCCGGATGGGGCCCCCTAGTGGCATGGGGCCCTCGGGCAGTGCCCGAGTGACTCAATGGTCAGTCCGCCCCTGAGGCCCGGAGTAAAAAGCCAGAGAACAAATAACGTAGGGCCGGGCATGACTGTGGGGAGGTAGGACAAGGAAGGGTTAAGGAAAGAAGGAAGCTGGTTGGTGGAAGGAAAATGAAATGGCTTGCAGAGAGGGGAGGAGTATTATAAAAGGGGGAGGCGTGGACTCGGGAGGAAAGTGCGGGAAGGAACGACCAGAGGAGGCAGGTTTTTCTCTGCTCCTGGTCTTTAACTAAAGAAAAATGGATATAGATCTTATATTTGCACGGCTAAGGGCGGCGGCCGCGTCTCGGGATCCCGGATGGCTAGAGGAACAGGTCGGTGGTCTGCTGAGGGAAGAAGCGGGGGGGTCCCAAGAGACCGAAGCGCGGCTGCCTCGCGCTTCCGAGGTCCAGGGCCCCGGAGCGTTACTCGCCCAGCCCAGCAGTGAGAGCTCAGCGCCCAGTTAGGAGCCCCCATGTGGACCCGGCGCCCCCCCGGCCAAGCGCGCCAATGCTTCGGCGGGGGGTGAGGCGGACCGGAATCCTCGCCGTCGGCGGAGCTCGGTGGCCGGGGCTACGGGTCACGATGGCGCCCGTACCTCGCCTGCTCGTCGGGGACACAGGGATCGCTCGGTCTCCCCCTCTAGTCCGGGGATCGCGAGGGGGGGACGCGGCGCGGGAGAAGCAGGGATTCGACCGGCGGGCTGGATTCCCACGCGGCCGCCGGTTCCCGGAGGGGAGGGGGGTTGGAATCCCCCTACCAGGAAGATGGAGGGCCGGGGCCTAGTCGGGGCCCTGGGAGAGCAGATGGGCAGTCCGCCCCGACGACAGCCGGGTCACACTCCAGAGGTCGCCCGGCGTCTAGGCCAGGGTCTGCGACCTCCAGGCATGGTCCGCCTGGGGGGTTGACATCTTCACGGACGCCGGCTTCGGAAGACAGGTCGGAGGGGGAAGTCGCAGAGTCAGACGGAGAGGAGCCCGCGGTGGTGGCGCCGGCGGTGGACGGGCCTGCAAGGGCTGTGGGAGACGCATCCAGCCGACACGGTAAGCACACTAACTCTATGGAGGGGGATGTAGCTGCTGTCTTGTGTAGATTGTTGGGGGTTGGGGGTGGGGGGGGGGCACCTGATGCTTCTGTGGGGGGTGGGCCGGGTATCCAAAGTCCCCCCCCGCTGCTGGTCCGGGGGTGGCGGGCGTCCCGCCTGCTGCGCCGGGGACACCGGCGGGCCTGGGGGGTCGGGTCCGGTCCCGGATAGCAGCACATCGGGGGAAAAGTCGGGGGGGACAAGCCAGCGGTGGTCAGATCTGATGTGGTGCGCATAGCTGACGCTGCAAAAGGCAAAGTCTACGTTTGTTATGAGGGTCCGCTAGGGGTGCACTTTTGTGAACTGGTTACAGGCCTTTTCCATTATGGCCAGCGTTATAGGGGAGAAGAATCCGGAGCATTGCTCCGGGTTGTTCTGCTATATGGACGCGATTGGGGAGGCCCATCGGGTGTATGGGGGGACAGGTTGGCTGCGTTATGACGAGCAATTTCATCAGCGCAGGGCCGTTCGCCCCTCTCTCAGATGGGACCATAAGGATATCAGCCTGTGGATGCGCATGATGTCGGCGCCACGGACGCCAAACCAGTTTTTTTCGGGGGGGGCCGGAGGTACATCCACCTCGGGACCGCCGGCCGGAAAAAAGTGGGGGGTATGCTGGAAGTTTAACAAGGGTTCCTGCACATATGGAGGAACCTGTCGTTTCCGTCACGAATGTTCAGGGTGTGGGGGCAGTCATCCATTGTCGCGATGTTTTAAAAAAGGGAAGCGAACAGGGGAGGCTGGGAACAAGAGGGATGACTCCGGTGAAGGGGGAAAGGATGCGTCCTTTCCTAAATAGGTATCCGGATAGGGCGGCGGCTGCGCTGCTCGCCTCCGGTTTCTCGGTGGGTTTTACCATTCCGTGTGCGTTGTCAGAGGTGCCACCTTTGGCGAAGAACTTGCGGTCGGCTCTTGAGAACCCGGGGGTAGTGTCAGACAAGTTGGCCAAGGAGGTGGAATTGGGTAGGATGGGGGGGCCGTTCGATGAGGTGTCTTTGCCCAGGCTGGTGGTGTCACCCCTGGGAGTGGTGCCCAAAAAAGAGCCGAACAAGTTCTGCCTCATTCACCACTTGTCCTTCCCAAAGGGGGGATCGGTGAATGACGCGATTGACCCGGAGGCTTGTACGGTGTCGTACACGTCGTTCGACGCGGCGGTGCAGTGGGTCAGGCGATATGGGCAAGGGGCGCTCATGGCAAAATCGGACATTGAGGCTGCATTTCGTTTGCTACCGGTACACCCGGACAGTTTTTGGCTGTTGGGCTGCCGGTGGCAGGGGAAGTATTATGTGGACCAGTGTTTGCCCATGGGGTGCTCCATCTCGTGCGCCTTGTTTGAGAAGTTCAGTTCTTTTCTGGAATGGGTAGTTAGGGACGTGGCAGGGGTAAATTCTGTCATCCACTACCTTGATGATTTTCTGTGCGTGGGCCCCCCGGCTTCCAGGGTTTGCGCGACATTGCTGGCAACATTTCAGCATCTGGCGGAAAGGTTTGGAGTGCCGCTGGCGGCAGATAAGACGGAGGGTCCGACTACAGAATTGAGTTTCCTGGGGATCGTGATAGACTCGGTGGCCATGGAGTGTAGGTTACCTGTGGAGAAGGTGGACAATCTCCGGCTGGAGATAAAAGGTATGTTGGGGCGCCAAAAAGTGCAGTTGAGGGCACTGCAATCCCTGCTGGGCAAATAGAATTTTGCCTGCCGCATCATCCCTATGGGACGGGTGTTTAGCCGACGGCTGTCGGCGGCTACGGCAGGGGTTAAAGTACCGACACATTTTGTAAGACTGACAAGGGAGCTACATGCGGACTTGCGGGTGTGGCATTCGTTTCTAGAGGACTACAATGGCCGGTCCTTGTGGATGGAAGGCCCGGTGAGTAACTTTGATTTGGATCTGGTCACGGACGCGGCTGGATCTACGGGTTACGGGGCTTTCTTTAAAGGGAAATGGAGTGCGGAAGGGTGGCCGGTGGAGTGGGTCACAGAGGGGTTGGTGAAGAACCTGGTATTGCTGGAATTGTTCCCTGTGGTGTTGGCGATGGAGTTGTGGGGGGAATCTTGCAGGAATATGAAGATCAGACTAAACTGTGACAACATGGGGGTGGTCCAAGTCATCAATCGGATCACCGCTTCTTCTTTGCCGGTGGTTCGGTTGCTGCGCCATTTGGTGTTGAGATGCCTGCAGTGGAACATATTTATGTATGCGGTGCATATTCTGGGGGTGGACAACAAGCTGGCTGATGCGCTGTCTCGCTTTCAGTGGGACAAGTTCAGAGAGTTGGCCCCGCACGCGGACAGAGAAGGGGTGCCCTGCCCGGGGTGGATGTGGGGGATTGTTTCGGAATCGCCGCAACATGGATCAGGCGCTCGGTGAGTGGGCCTACGTGGGCGGCATATGCCAAGGTCTGGAAGGAGTGGGCCAGTTTAATGCGTGTCACGGAAGACAAGCCAGGTGATGCTGAAATGGGTTGGTTGGTACTGTACTTTGCGGCTAGACACATGGAGGGGGGCGGGTCTGTTTCTGCGCTGGACAAAAAGTTGGCGGCACTGGCCTTTTTATTTAAGCTGCAGGGCAGGATGGATTTTACAAAGTCATTTTGGGTGAAACAAGCGGTGAAGGGGTACAGGAAGGGGAATAGGAGCAGGGATACGAGGAGACCGGTGTCCTTCGGAATCTTGCAGGCGATCTGTGGGGTGCTGACAGAGGTATGCTCTGGTGAGTACGAAGTTATTTTGTTTAGGGCGGTTTTTACTATCGCGTTTTTTGGGGCGTTCCGGGTGGGAGAATTAGTTAGCCCCTCAAAAACGGTTGGGGGGGGGTTGTTAGTCACAGACGTACAAGTGGGGGAAGGTAGAGTGGTGTTTAGGTTGCGCAGGTCCAAAACGGATCAGGTCGGAAAAGGGGTGGATGTGTTTCTATATGCGCTACAAGGGTCGGGAGTTTGCCCGGTAAAGGTGGTGAGGGAGTTTTTGGCCATACGCCCGGGGCTGGGAGGGCCCCTGCTAATGCATGCGGATGGGTTGTTCGTATCCAAGTTTCAGTTCACGGCAGTGTTTAGGAAATGCCTACGGGCAGCGGGGTTCGATGGAAAGCAATTCGCTTCACACTCCTTCCGCATCGGGGCGGCTACTGAGGCGGCTCGGTGCGGGTTGGATGAGGCGGCAGTTAAACGTTTTGGGCCGGTTGGGAATCCAAGAGGTTCAGGTCATACGTTAGACCACATATGTTGATGGAGTAAAATGTCACAGAAGGTGGAAGGTGGTGCATGTGGAAGGTGGTGCATGTTACTGTTCACTCAATTTTGTTATTTGTTTTTCAGATGGTGGTCAGGAGCGCCTCGTTTGGATTTTGGGGCACTCATATGTGTACTGGGGGGCCAGAAGGGCGGAAGCTAGGCCGGAGGGCAGGCAGCTGGGATTCCCTAGGGGAGAGGCCAGGATACGGTGGTTGGGTATTAGGGGAATGGGGTGGGGCAGGGTGCTGCCGGAGGTGCAGCACTATGCCCGACTGGACCATCCTCCTGATGTGTTGGTCCTCCATGTAGGGGGGAATGATCTAGGAATTAGGCCTATCGGGGACTTGATCACGGCCGTTAAGGCGGATGTATTGACCTTTTCGCGCGGCTTATCCTGGAATGCTACTGGTTTGGTCCGACATAATCGCTCGGACCACTTGGCGCATGGCAAGATTGGTAGTGAGGCTGAACAAGGGGCGGATCAAGGTTAACAAGGTGATTGGGAGGTTTGTGGTGAGACATGGGGGGCTAGTGGTAAGACACTTGGAGTTGGAGGAGAACGTCGGCCTATACCTCAGTAGAGATGGTATTCACTTATCCGATGTGGGTATGGAGCTGTGGTTTTCGGATCTACAGGAGGGGATACAGAGGGCCCTGCGGGTGTGGAGGGGCCCGTAAGGGCAAGGTGTTACCCTTTCGGGCTGTGGCGGTGTTCGTTGGTCTTTGATGGTGGCAGTTACAGATGTGATGGAAATGGTGGTGGGCTCATCGGTGGGATGGGACCCTTATGGGGGATTATTCCAGTGGAACGGTGTCCGCTGGAATACGGGTATGGTTGCACTGCGGTGGGAAAAGGTTTGTCTCCGAGCTGGGTCGGCTGGGGGCCGGTTATGGTTAATGGTTTCCGCAGTGTAAGGTTAAATATAGGAAGTTTAAGTCGGGTACCGTCAAAGACCAATAAGCTGGGTTATTATTATTATTAAAAGTGGTTATTAAATTGTTAAAGGAAAAGTTTGGTGTGATTTAATTATTTTATTTAAAATTATTTTATGGTAAAATAAAAATGTGGCTGTCGTGGCCATTTTGACTCCAACAACTTGTGTCTCTCGTTTATATAGAAGGGGGGGTAAGGTAATGGTAACAATGTGGCTGGTGTTGGGGGTAATTGGGCTATCCGAATTACACTGGTCAAGTGAGGCCCGGAGTAAAAAGCCAGAGAACAAATAACGTAGGGCCGGGCATTACTGTGGGGAGGTAGGACAAGGAAGGGTTAAGGAAAGAAGGAAGCTGGTTGGTGGAAGGAAAATGAAATGGCTTGCAGAGAGGGGAGGAGTATTATAAAAGGGGGAGGCGTGGACTCAGGAGGAAAGTGCGGGAAGGAACGACCAGAGGAGGCAGGTTTTTATCACCCGCCCTCCCTATTTGTGTTGTGTTTGATGTAGTTTGTGTGTTTTCTCTATTTCAGGTCGGAGGGATATGTTCGTCATGACAGCGGTGGCAGAGTGGTCGGCGGTGTTCGTTGGTCTTTGATGGTGGCAGTTACAGATGTGATGGAAATGGTGGTGGGCTCATCGGTGGGATGGGACCCTTATGGGGGATTATTCCAGTGGAACGGTGTCCGCTGAAATACGGGTATGGTTGCACTGCGGTGGGAAAAGGTTCGTCTCCGAGCTGGGTCGGCTGGGGGCCGGTTATGGTTAAAGGTTAAATAAAGGAAGTTTAAGCCGGGTACCGTCAAAGACCAATAAGCTGGGTTATTATTATTAAAAGTGGTTATTAAATTGTTAAAGGAAACGTTTGGTGTGATTTAATTATTTTATTTAAAATTATTTTATGGTAAAATAAAAATGTGGCTGTCTTGGCCATTTTGACTCCAACAACTTGTGTCTCTCGTTTATATAGAAGGGGGGGGTAAGGTAATGGTAACAATGTGGTTGGTGTTGGGGGTAATTGGGCTATCCGAATTACACTGGTCATGACTCAGACCATGACAAAGGACAGCATTCGAAAATGTATGTATCACTAACCCAGGTGCAAGTGGTAATCTACTCCAACCTATGTCGCTATGTGGACAGCTGATTTCAGTCACTCCTTGGAAACAGAGGATAGGACTGCAATTTTGCTGGCCACACATAGAACATCATAGAACTTGTTAGCCCTAGAGATGGCCTATAAGATGTTATCTAGATGGTACTTGTGAGAATAGCCAAATATGTCCTGAACTACAAACCCACGTGTTTTAGTAGTTTTAATGAGTCAGCACACATATACACAGCTGGTGGACTTGTTTGTTAGTAGGGAACTGTGGGTCTGAAATATTTTTATTCTCAGTTGCTTATTCAACACCACGCTTCTACCAGATCCACAAGTAGTGCCTTAAAATCATAATGCAACAGACTTGACTAGAAACCAATTTCAACTGTTGCTATATGTAACAATGGCTGCCAAGCAAACTATAGCCAGCTCTTGGAAAACTTCCAACCTCTGCATCTTAGCAACCAAACTCAGGATTATGCAGGCAATGGCCCTTGCAAACCTTGAGGCAACCCTATAGGATAAAATCCGTAAATACCAGAAAGTCTGGCAGCCATGTATTGACAATTTCCCGCGCCCTTATTAGAACCTTGAACCTCAGAGGCCATTTACCTTCATACTATGATCCATAGAAAATGCTACTATACCCCAGGGAACCCACCCTGGGAACCCCCTCTGCCCTAACCCACTGCCCTCCCCCGCCATTTTCCTCTTCCAAATCTCTGATCCTCCAGAGCAGTGTTTCTCAACTCCAGTTCTAAAGGCGCTTCAACAGGTCATCTTTTCAGGCTTTCCATTATTTTGTACAGGTGATCTGATCAGTTTCACTGCCATAATTACCACAGCCGTTTCATTTGAGGGAAATCCTGAAAACGTGACCTGTTGTGTGCCTTAAGGACTGGAGTTGAGAAACACTGCACTAAAGAGCTTCTTGCCCCACCGAACTGCCGAGCTATGGCTGGGAAGGAGCACTCTCCCTCTTAGGACAATTGAGTCCCTTCTGTTAAACTGTTTGGGCCAGATCCTCAAAGGGATACGCCGGCGTATCTACCGATACGCCGTCGTATCCCTGTTTCTATCTTTGGAACTGATCCACAGAATCAGTTTCACATAGACAGGCAGAAGATCCGACATGTGTAAAGGACTTACACTGTCGGATCTTAGGATGCAGTACCGCAGCCGCCGCTGGGGGCATTTCTCGTCGAAATGCCGCTTCGGGTATGCAAATTAGCACTTACGGAGATCCACGAAGCTTTTACGCTTCGTTTTTTCCCTGTAAGTATTAGTTTGCTGTTCGCAAAATTACTGCTACTGTACTTTTACAAGGCCTAAACTGTTTACACCTTGTAAAAGTAGACCCTTCTATCCCGCGTCGCTGTCTTTTTTTATTTTTTATTTTTTTTTTCCCGCCGCAACTCTTTTTTTTTTTACGCCCGTCGCGATTCTCAAAACCCGGCGCAACGTAAAACCGCGCAAAGCACGTCGGGAAAATGACGTCGGGAGCATGCGCAGTACGTCCAGCGCGGGAGCGCGCCTAATTTAAATGGTACTCGCCCCATTAAATTAGGAACGCCTTGCGGATTTAAAATTTCTAGGTAAGTGCTTTGTGGATCGGGCACTTAGGTAGAGATTTTGCGGCGGTGTAATTTAAATGGGAAAAATTACGTTGCGCCGGGTTGTTGTGGCTTAGGCCCTTTGTTTCTCTTTCTTTCTTAAGTTGGCTTCTACATATTTTACCTTATCTATGCGTCTAACCTTATTGCTCTTTGCAAGGAGCCTGATTCTGTTAGTACAACTTTTATATGCTGCATAAATGTTGTTATTTAACTGTTAAACAGCTGAATAAAACTCTTTGAACAGAGTAAAACCATCCATTATTCACTTGCTAACTTTTCAAATTCTTTTGGAGTGAGGACAAGTGGTTATTAACAGCTGATGTACGCTAGGAAACTGCAAGATGCATCCTAGCAACTGCCTACAATTAGCCATTGTTTTGTCTGAGTGCAAGTGTACGGTTTGTAATTCCAGTTTGTGTAGTGAGAATTGATCGATAACATGGAACCAGTCATAGAACCAGTCCCTGACCCTAGAGGAGCAACATGCACACCAAAGAACCAGTATTTTTCTTTTGATCATACAAAGAACCAGTTTGGGGGGCAAACAATTAACATATCACTATGTTTTTGCATTGTTGGAGGAAGCCTGTATAAACCCAGGAGAAAAATACAAACTACCTGCAGACAGTATCATTGGCAGTATGTAAACCCTCCAGTCTAAACAAACACATTCCTACAGTTTTAAATGGCAGTGATGGATGTGGAATATGTATTTTTAAAGTGCACAGCTTAATGCACAGAAGGAAGAAATTATTGAATAAACACATTGGCATCTGGGTAACATAAAAGAGTACTTATAGTTTTAGGGAAACCTATATGCTCCATAGAAAGAACTTAAAGTACCGTATTTATCGGGGTATTGCGCGCTCCGGCATATAGCGCACACCCCTAATGTTGACCCTAAATTCCTGTAAAAAAAAACATTTTTTTACATTTTACTACTTATAGTTTTGGTGTCTTACCCGGCGTCCATCGGCGGCCTCGTCCGGTCCAGCTTTCTTCTGCGGCCTCTGTGGTGTTCTCCCGGCTTCTCCCGCGCTGTCTCCGTGTCGAATCCCCGCTTCCCGCACTCAGTTTGAACGCCTTCACCGAGATATACTGAGAGCAGTACACTCGAGTATATTCGGCCACGCTCGGCTTCTCACGCATAAACGTCACAGAGCGTGACTACGAGCGAAGTCGAGCCTGGCCGAATGTACCCGAGTGTACTGCGCTCGGTATATGTCGGCGCAGGCATTCAAACTAAGCGCGGGAAGCGGGTATCGGCGTATATCGCACAACCCATGATTTTCCCCTTATTTTAAGGGGACAAAAAGTGTGCGGTATACGTCGATAAATACGGTATTTGTTAAGCTTTTTTTTTTTTAAACTGCCAGCCGCTCTATGAGAGGGCATACAACACTGTAAATCCTTTCTATAAACCTGCAATGTAAAAATCTATTTAGAGCTGTCTTTCATTACCAGACCCGAAGGGCTTGGTAATGGACTGGGGGGCAAAGTTTTTTCAATGATTTTCATGTATATTGCTGGAATTCGGCAATACATTACAACTGCAAGCTGTTTTAAATTACGTTTTCTCCTTTAAAAATGTAATTTTGCTGCTCTCATGTATTGCACTATGTATGGCCGCTGTGTAAGCAACTTTACATAATGTGGGGTGTGGACTTAGCCCTCTAAGCCATTATTAGTCAAAGGCACCCTGCCTTTGGCCAATTGTCGCTCCCACAGCAGAGCGCGCTGTGAATGGCCAAAGCATGGAGGTCAGGTGCATGCTTTGGCCAATCAGCAGCTGTCAATGCACTGCGATCTCGCAGTGCATTGACGATCTCGCAGTGCATTATGGGGGGCACTCAAATTTCCTGTGAATGCCCCCATAATGTTCTAAATACGGTGTGCACCCGACGTTCGAGTTGAACTTAAGTTCAACTCGAACATCAGGCTCATCCCTAGTGGTGACTTTGCCACTCACTCACTCACTTGAATTCCACTAACTGCATTTCAGGAGAATCAAATCCGATGAACAATAAGATCTGGCAGAACCTGTATGTTTAATAGCTACATAGTTGGTAAGGCTGAAAAAAGGCACAAGTCCATCAAGTCCAACCTGTGTATGTGCTTTTATGTTAATATTACACTGTATATCCCTGTATGTTGTGGTCGTAGGTGCCTATCTTATAGTTTTTTAAATTATCAATGCTCCCTGCTGAAAGCACTGATTGTGGAAGAGAATTCCACATCCTTACTGCTCTTAGGCTACGTACACATGATCGGTCAAAACCAATGAAAACAGACTGAAGGACTGTTTCATTGGTCCAAACCGATCGTGTGTGGGCCCCATCGGTCAGTTATCCTTCGGACAAAAAAAAGAGAACTTGCTTTAAAATTTAACCGATGGACGCCTAACCGATAGGTCAAAACCGATCGTTAGTATGCAAAAGCATCGGTCAAAAAGCCGCGCATGCTCAGAATCAAGTCGACGCATGCTTGGATGCATTGAACTTTGTTTTTTTCAGCAGGTCGTGTGTTTTACATTCTGACACGATCATTTTTTTAACCGAGGCACATCAGACCATCAGACCATCAGTCAGATTCATGAGTTAACCGATGAAAACGGTCCTTCGGACCGTTCTCATCGGATGGACTGATCGTGTGTACACGGCCTTACAGTAAAGAACCCTGGGCCATATTCTCAAACAAGTTACTCCGGTGTATCTACTGATACACCGGCGTAAATCGAATTTCCCGCCGGCGTATCATTATTTTGTATTCACAAAACAAGATACGCCGGATTTAGGCTAGGATTCGACTAGTGTAAGTCACTTACACTGTCGGATCCTAAATGTAATTCGCCGCCGGCCGCTAGGTGGCGTTTACGTTCAGGTCTCATTTGTTTATGCAAATGAGCCTGATACGCCGATTCCCGAACGAAATCGCATCGCGTAACCGTCGCTAACGTCGTTTGCGTAAGCGTAAGGTTACCCCTGCTATATAAGGGGTAACCGTACGCCAGTCCCACGTATGCCATGTTAAGTATGGCGTCGGGTCCGCGTCGTCTTTTCACGTCGGGTACGTCGTTTTACTAAGTCGTTCTTGAATACGACTTTACATCAATGACGCACACGTCGGCGTCATTGACGTTTTCCGCCGAGAACTGGAGCATGCGCACTGGGCTATTTTTAGCCCGGCGCATGCGCAGTTCGATCGAAACGGGGGCGCGCTTAATTTAAATATAAGCCGCCCCCTTTGAAATACGCGGGGATACGCCGGGCCAATTACACTACGCTGCCCCAAACTACAGCAAGTGTTTGGGGAATACAGCACTTGCTCCTGAAGGTTGGGGCGGCGTAGTGTAAATGGCTTACGCGACGCCCGCCGGAAATCTACGAGAATATAGCCCCCTCTACGCAGTTTAAGGTTAAACCGTTTTTCTTCTAATCATAGTGAATGGCCACGTGTCTTTCTAAATTCCCTTGCGGAATTGTTCATTGAAATCATATCCCCTCTCAAGCGTCTCTTCTCCAGGGAGAATAAGTTCAATGCTTGCAGTCTTTCCTCATAACTGAGACCCTCCAGTTCCTTTATTAGCTTTGTTTTCCTTCCCTGGACCTTCCCCAGTCCCAGCACATCCCTGAACTGGACGGCATACTCCAGGTGCTGCCAGACCAGAGTCTTGTACAGTGGGAAAATTACAGTTTTATCACGGGAATGAATCCCCCTTTTTAATGCATGCCAATATTCTGTTGGCTTTGCTTGCAGCAGCTTGGCATTGCATGCCATTGCTGAGCCTGTCATGTACTAGGACCCCCAGATCCCTTTCCTTTCTGGGTTCCCCCAGAGTTTTACCTCCCTAGTGAGTAGATTGCATTCATATTATTGGCACCCAAATGCATTATTTAAACATTTTCGACAATAAACCTCTTTTGCCATGTAGTTGCCCACCCCATTAATTTGTTTAGATCTTCTTGCAAGGTTTCCACATCCTGCGTAGAAGTTATTGCCCTGCTTAGCTTAGTATTGTCCGCAAATACAGAGATTGAGCTGTTTATCCCATCCTCCAGATCATTTATGAATACATTAAATAGGATTGGTCCCAGCACAGAACCCTCGGGTACCCCGCTTAATCGATTCAGAGAGAAGAGAATTCCCTTGCACTATAATTTCTCAGAGGTTTTCCTTTCCTTAATGCTGAGGTTTGACTCTTTGTCAGTCAAGGGGTTTCTTCCAAGTTAATATTCTAATGGCTTAATGTCAACTAAAGTACTGCAAAATGTTTTGTTTTCCATTTTTTTCTTTCTATCTTCATTATTACTCTGAACAGGGTAAAATCGGGTGATAATAGGGCAAATAGGCTGGTTAATGGGTGGTGTTAGAGGTCGACATTGGCCATGTACTGTGATATATATGTGAAGATAATAACATTACATAAGCTCAGTGTTCAGGAAAAAGGTAATGTTGTCCTAGATGGGTGGATGGAAGGAGGGATGATTTGATGAAAGAATGGAGGCAACAATGGATAGATACACGGAGGGATAAATGGGTAGATGGAAAGTTGAAACAATACAGACTTTACAAATGGACCCAAATTGTGCAGCTAGCATTTTAACTCTTTGACGGTACAATAGTTTATGTTAAAAGAAGATCTGGGAGGATGTCTGCCATGCAACGGCAGTATAATGGAAAATAGGCAGTTCTTTTTTTTTTTAACAAAAGCACCTCTAGCACCATGTTGTTTCCTCAGTAATATGGTTCTTTTGGTGGAAAACTGTGAATGGTGCATGACAATGCCACTTAGGTATGTGTTTCTTGGATGGTAAATGGCCAAAGTCGCAAGTTCCACTGCCACTCTGCAAAAATGTAAATGTAAAGTGAGGGTGGATGAAGCACTTGCTCTCCTTTCTTGGGTTTTCAATCTAATGTATGTATGTGATGTTAATGCAAACTTACACTAAGTACTCGATGACAGGTCAGCTGCTTACCAAATAACCTTTATGCTTTCCTGATGTCTGGGAAGTGGATAATACCGGACAGAAATCATGATACAGGGACATGGTGTTCACCTCCACCAACAGGAAGCACATCAACAAGGGTATTCATTGCAGGATCATCAGATATTATTTTAACTATTGTTTGACATTTACAAATTTAAAAATGATTAAAAAATACTTTTGAGTTTAATATTTTTAAACTTACATAACATTTTAATTGGGTTTACATGTACTTTAAATGCATTATGAAGCTTCTTACCTACACCTTGTATTTTTGACCTGCATAAGATGTGCATTGATCATGTAGTTTCAATTATTGCCCTGTATGCACAGTGCAGAGTAAATCTTTACATTCTTGTTTCTGTTTGTGTTCAAATATGAGGCATGTCATGGCACTGTACAGATTAATGCACAACCTCTTCAGGTGTGAGCTAAATTGTAATTAGAATGGTATGTGGGAGACCTTACCATCTGCTAAATCCCCTAATTTGCCAAATATGGAAATAGATACATTTCCTCATGTGCCCTACAAAAGTGAAAAATCATGAGGAAATAAGGGATATTTAAAGTGCCGAAAAAACAAAAACAAAAAAAAAGCAGCAATAAAGTACATACAAACAAGTATTTTTTATTGTACGAAAACATTGTTTTATACATAAAAACACATATTGACAATGGCAAGATCCAATGCTTAAAACAGTATATCTAATTAAAACAGCATGAACATGTATCTGAAGGATCAACATGTTTTTCACCTTTACTAAGGCTTCCTCAGGATCCCTTTGTTGCCATTGCCTCATTGTGGCTTCTGTGACGGATTGTACTTTGCTGTTTGCGTTTTGGCTTCCGGACTTGATAGAAAGGGGCATCATGAAGTGTCACATCATGGAGGAATGTTCCACTTCTCTTCTCACCTACCGACTCTGGCCACAAATATCCCCATTTGCTCAAGATTTTCCCTTTTGTAGGGTGCATGAAGAAAATGTATTTCTCTAAATTGTAATTAGTTTTGTCAGACACACACAGGCAGAGCTCACCATGCAGTTTCATATAATTTGCACTCTAAAACTTGTGATGCAACACAGAGGAAATGGCTTGTCATGCATGGTATGCTGTGTGACCCAGAACAAGAAGTTGCATGTTAGTCTAATGAATAGGGACAAGCAAGGTGAATGAATATATGGACAAAGGGGAAATAATCAGCCATGATGCTACAACATTACAAGGTATGGCAAACAAGCGACCGAGGAAATATAACTACACTAATACCCAGGGGTCAAGTCCTGGGGAAAAAAGTGTGGGAACTCCCACCCAAGATCCACTCCCCCACCAAAAAAAAAAAAAAATGATACGCTCATATGCATAATTACTAAACCGCATGTTTTTTTTTTCCGATCCACTGTACCTTAGAAATCCTTTAAGTTACCGGCCGCAAGTTCTTTCTAAATCCTGCGATAACTCGCGGCAGACCTCCGCAATGTCTCCTGGGAACAATGACAAAAGCTCCCAGGAGACATTGCGGCATCTAGGAAGTGACGGAATACCCACACACTACCTGATGAATTCATATACAGGAAGTGGCCAGTAACATAAAGGATTACTAAGGTTCGCCTGCCCCTGACAGTGACTCGAGCTGGGCATCGTCGCTTAGTGAAGAATTGACTCGGGCAGCTTGGCTGCTCTCGGCTGCTCTAGTCCTGCTGTGAAAAAGTGCAGGAACTCCGTTCCCATGCATTCCCGCAGGACTTGTGCCCTGCTAATACCTAGTAAAAATAATAAGAGCATTTATAAGTGTACAATGCCATTATGTCACAATTCCTAGCATAAAATACAAATTCACGAGGAACTAACTTTAAAGCAGGTGAATATTTTTCACGAAGAAATTAACACCACAAACATGAAAGATTTATGAGCTTGCTAGCTGAACATTCTGAAGATAAAATAACAGATATATGTCAACTCACACTAGTGTATACTGTAAATAGTCTATACACATTTGGCACTGCCAGTTGCAGCTAACTTTAGATCTACAAGGTCACAAAGGATTTGGTGCTCAAATTCTCTAGCTGGAGACACCACAAAAATACAGTGTCAATTTAAAACGCCATGTCTTGCAAAACAGTGTTTATTTTCAGTACCATGCTGCCTTTCCACATGGCCATTAATAAGGTCAAGTTGCTTAATGCATTTCTAAACGGGGGTCTGCTGTAAATGACAGGGCTATTTTGTCTATGACACACTAAAGCAGTGGTCATCAACCCTGTCCTCAGGGCCCACTAACAGGCCTGATTTTATGTATTACCTTGGGGAGATGCAGACTAGAATACTTCAATCACTGAGCAGAAAATGATATCACCTGTAATGTATTTCAGTGAGAGCCGGTTCACACTGGGGCGACTTGCGATCCGACTTCATGTCGCCTCAAGTCGTCCCAAGTCGCGCTGTAGAGAAAAACAATGCAAGTGAATGGGAGCGGTGTTAATACACACGACTCAAGGCGATCCGACTTCAGAAAAGGTTCCTGTACTACTTCAATCCGACTTGTAGGCGATTTGTACCCATTGATTTCAATGGAAATCGCCTCAGAAGTCGGATCACTGTCTTAACTGAAGCTACTTTCCAGGAAGATAACATACATTTCTCAGGCAAATCTCTCCTGCCCCCCTTCCTCCCCCTCCCTCTCCCAGAGCTGATTGTTGTTTTATTGGCCACTGGAAAGTCTCCTGTCCTGGAGACGACTTCAAGTCGTGTTGTAAATCGCCCCAGATCGCCCTGTGGTTCATGTTCAAGTCGTGTCGGAGTCGCCTCTGAAAGTCGCGCTGGAAGTCGTGTCGCCCTAGTGTGAACCGACTCTTACCGTATTTATCGGCTTATAACACGCACCCTAACTTTAAGAGGGAAGTTTCAGGAAAAAAAACGTTCCCCGACCCCCTGCGTATAACACGCAGGCACAGTTTACCCTCTATTTTCAGGGTAAAAAAGTGAGTGTTATTCGCAAATAAATACAGTTTATTGCAAACATGACCTGTTTGTGGGCCCTGAGGACAGGGTTGATGACCACTGCACTAAACCACAAGTATTCACATGCAAGACAAATAGGCTTATACCCAGGCTTATTAAATGATAAAACACTATGCAGAAACCAATCCTTTAAAATGGACATAAACCAATTATTACATTTCCACCACACATTCTCTTGCTGCTAATTACCTAAAAATAGCAATAGTTATAATTAATAATATAAGATAATTAATAATAATTATATGTCAGCTAAAGCATTGATTCTCCAATATTTCGGTGTTTGACTGCAAACTAGTGGGTTTTGTGTACAGCAGATGCTCATATAGGCCAATCAGCCTTTCTGATTCACATAATTCACCACACATAGAGGTATACTAGAACATAAGTGAATAGGGAACGGCGCCAATCAAAAATTATAAATTTACATTAAATCAATAAATACTCTTGTGTATCAAGTGCAGCTCCAAAATTAGTATTACTAAAAACCAATAAATTAAAAGTGAAAGGGCGCAACAAGATAAGAGTTAGAGTGTCAAAATATATATAAATCAAATATCCATGATTGAAGCAGATATTGTAAAACTTCAATATAGTGTATATACAGTAATGAAAACGGGTCTTCTAATGATCCAACACCGTGCCTCCTATAAAGTACAACGTGCATCAATTAAAGTGCTTCACCAGTAGAGATGTACAGAACGGTTCGCCGGCTAATAGTTCCCGGCAAACATCGCTTGTTCGCCGCCGCGGGCGAACATATGCGATGTTCGATCCGCCCCCTATTCATCATCATTGAGCAAACTTTGACCCTGTACCTCACAGTCAGCAGACACATTCCAGCCAATCAGCAGCATACCCTCCCTCCCTGACCCTCCCACCTCCTGGACAGCATCCATTTTAGATTCATTCTGAAGCTGCAGTCTTAGTGAGAGGAGGGACAGTGTAGCCGCTGCTGATTTAATAGGGAAATCGATAGCTAGGCTAGTGTATTCAGTGTCCACTTTAGTCCTGAAAAACTCATCTGATCTCTGCTGTAACCACAGCATCCTGACAGCACCCCAAACAGCCCTTTTTAGGGCTAGTCCATCAGTCTGCTTTTTTTTTCTCTCTGTAATCTAATGTGTGTTGCGGTGGTTTACAGAGAGAGAGACAGAGAGAGAGAGTGTAATTTTTTGGAGTTAGATAGAACAGGCATGCAGGCTAGTCAGTTTGGCCCCATACACACGAGAGGATTTATCCGCGGATACAGTCCAGCGGACCGTATCCGCGGATAAATCCTCTCGAGGATTTCAGCAGATTTCTATGCGATGGCGTGTACACACCATCGCATTAAAATCCGCGCCGAAATCCTCTGGCGATGACGTGTCGCGCCGTCGCCGCGATTATGACGCGGCGACGGGCGCGACGCTGTCATATAAGGAATTCCACGCATGCGTCAAATCATTACGACGCGTGCGGGGAATCCCTTTGGACGGATGGATCCGGTGAGTCTGTACAGACGAGCGGATCCATCCGTGGGATCCGATTCCAGCAGATAGATATGCTGTGCATGTCGACAAATATTTATCTGCTGGAATTCGGAAATATCCGCGGATAAATATCCGCCGGAGTGTACACACCATAGAATCTATCCGCAGAAACCCATTCGATGGGATTTATCTGCGGATAGATTCTATCGTGTGTACGGGGCCTTAGAGTTACAGTGTTTAGAGGATATATATGCATCCCAGGTTTTGTATATATATTTATACACTGTATTGAGCTTAGCTAGACTAGATCCGCTCTTCCTAATATACTGACAGGTGACAGCCTGTATAGGGCTAGTACATCAGTCTGCTTTTTTTTTCTCTGTAATCTAATTGCAGTTGCCTGCCAGGCAGCGTGTGTGTGTCTCAGGTTCACAGTGTACACTATGCCCACTTGTACAGTGCCACATCTCATATATATTTTGTTGGCACAGTAGATAACATTTAAAAAAAAAATCACTACAATAGAGAATAGTAGTCAGTTGTCTGCCAGCGTGTCTCAGGCTCACATCGTTTACTGTCCCCACTTGCCCATGCAGTGCCACCACTCATATCTGGTGTCACAGTAGAGATTACATTTAAAAAAAAATGCAGGGGGTCCAGAAATGTTAGGGGGGTGTCTGTGTAAGGCCCCGTACACACGAGGGGATCTCCGCTGGAAACGGTCGATTTGGATCAAAATCCGCGCGAAATTCATCCGCGGTGACGTGTCGCGCCGTCGCCGCGACTATGACGCGGCGACGTGCGCGACGCTGGAAGGTAAGTACTTCCACGCATGCGTCAAATCATTACAACGCATGCGAGGGAGGGGAACGGACGGATTGATCCGGTGAGTCTGTACAGACCACCGGATCAATCTGCTGGACTGGATTCCAGCGGATAGATTTTGTAGCATGCTACAAAATTTTTATCCGCGGATAATCCGTCGGCTGGATTTTTATCCGCTGAGATTTGTCCGCTAGGCCGTACACACGACCGGATCTATCTGCTGGAACTGATCAGCGGATCAATCCCAGCGGATAGATCCGGTCATGTGTACGGGGCCTTACATACAGGTATATAGAGCTATGGGGGCTGTGTAATGTAAAGGGGTGCAGGGTACTGTTCAATGTAAAGGGGCCCAGAGCTGTGGGGTGCTGTGTAATGTAGGGGCCCAGAGGTGGAGGGTGCTGTGTAATATAACGGGGTCCAGTGGTGCAGTGCTGTGTAATGTAAAGGGGTCCGGAGGTGCAGTGCTGTGTAATGTTAAGGGGTCCAGAGGTGCAGGGTACTGTTCAATGTAAAGGGGTCCAGAGGTGCAAGGGGCTGTGTAATGTAAGGGGCCCAGTGGTGCAGGGGGCTGTGTAATGTAAAGGGGCCCAGAGGTGCAGGGTGCTGTGTAATATAAAGGGGTCCAGTGATGCAGGGTGCTATGCAAAGGGGTCCAGAGCTGTGGGGTGCTGTGTAATGTAAGGGGCCCAGTGGTGCAGGGGGCAGAGTAATGTAAAGGGGCCCAGAGGTGCAGTGCTGTGTAATGTAAAGGAGTCCAGAGGTGCAGGGTACTGTTCAATGTAAAGGGGTCCAGAGGTGCAAGGGGCTGTGTAATGTAAGGGTCCCAGTGGTGCAGGGGGCTGTGAAATGTAAAGGGGTCCAGAGCTGTGGGGTGCTGTGTAATGTAAGGGGCCCAGTGGTGCAGGGGGCTGTGTAGTGTAAAGGGGTCCAGAGATGCAGGGTGCTGAGTAATGTAAAGGGGCCCATAGGTGCAGTGCTGTGTAATGGAAAGGGGTCCAGAGGTGCAGGGTACTGTTTAATGTAAAGGGGTCCAGAGGTGCAAGGGGCTGTGTAATGTAAGGGGCCCAGTGGTGCAGAGGGCTGTGTAATGTAAAGGGGTCCAGAGGTGCAGGGTGCTGTGTAATGTAAGGGGCCCAGTGGTGCAGGGGGCTGGGTAATGTAAAGGGGTCCAGAGGTGCAGGGTGCTGTGTAATGTAAAGGGGTCCCGTGATGCAAGGTGCTATGTAAAGGGGTCCAGAGCTGTGGGGTGCTGTGTAATGTATAGGGCCCAGTGGTGCAGGGGGCTGTGTAATATAAAGGGGTCCAGAGATGCAGGGTGCTGAGTAATGTAAAGGGGCCCATAGGTGCAGTGCTGTGTAATGGAAAGGGGTCCAGAGGTGCAGGATACTGTTTAATGTAAAGGGGTCCAGAGGTGCAAGGGGCTGTGTAATGTAAGGGGCCCAGTGGTGCAGGGGGCTGTGTAATGTAAAGGGGCAACACAGAGAGAGGAGTCTGAAGAAGAGGAGTCAGAGGAGGAAGGTGGCTTTGAGGAGGTGGAAGACCAACCACAGCAGGCATCCCAGGGGGCTTGTTGTCACCTTTCAGGGACCCTTGGTGTTGTACGCGACTGGGTGGAGGAAGAGACATTCAAGAGACGTCAGTGAAGAGGACAAGGAACGGGACATGGCTAGCTTGGTATCCAACCTTGTGTAAATGGGGAGTTTGTGGTTGTGCAAATGGACTGTTTGCAGTTGGTTGCGGTGCTCACTATTGTGGCCAGAAAGAGTCCCTGTGGGTTTTAAAATTCGCCTGCCCATTGAAGTCTATGGCGGTTCGTCCGGTTCGCCCGTTCGCTAACATTTGCGGGAGTTCACGTTCGCGAATGCAAAATTTTAGGTTCGCGACATCACTATTCACCCGTAGTGCCACACAAATGATATTACTGAGTAGCTTTTATTCTTACTTGACATTATATCTATGACCAATACCGATACTTCCTATACTTTTCCGTTTGGGGGGGGGCATATCTTATGGGATCCTGAACTACACATCTGGACATTTACACACATCATTCTTACTACATCCTTTCTACCCTCCTCCCTTCCCACCCTTCCCACCCTATCCCTCTCCACCTCCTCCTAAATCTACAGTATAACATTTCTTGTTTAAATGAATATATAATTTTTTCAATACATTTTTAACCATACATAAGAGATCACCTAGACATAAATAATCACATTATTATGGTAATGTGTCCATATTTATATATTTAATAATATGTAGAACTCACCCCTAAAGGAGTTTCTGGATTTATTTTCCTGCTTCCTAACAGTGTCCCATTTTCTAACTGTGCCCAACAACACACTGACCCACTGGTAGGCTTCAGGCTCTCTAGGCTCTAAAGATTATTTGCTCAATAACTTGTAAAGAAACAGGGGTAAAGATACTAAATGAGATGAAATCTTAGGAACAAAGAACATGGAGAAAAAATGGGTGTGCTTTAGGGCATATTAAATAAGGGTATTAGCCAGTGCATCCCAAAGGGTAATACATTTAAAAGAGCTAATAAAAGCCCTGGGTGGTTTACCGCCAATGTAAAAATGAATAAAAAAGCAAAGGAGTAGGCCTTCAAAAAATACAAGGCTGGGGGAACATCATCAGCATTCCAACTGTACAAAGAATGCTATAAGCAATGTAAAGGTGTAATCAGGGCGGTTAATATAGAACATTAAAGTCATATAGCGGAGGAGAGTAAGAAAAATCCCAAGAAATTCTTTAAGTACATAAATAGTAAAAGAGGGAGGACAGATCATATTGACCCCATTAAAGAATGAATAAGAGATGTTGGTTACAAAGGATGGTGAGATGGCAAAGGTTTTGAATTTATTCTTCTCTTCAGTCTTCACGAGGGAAACAGGGGGCTTCAGTAACCAAAACTGCAATGGTTATCCTCATGGCACATCACAGGAAGCACCACCATGGTTTAACAGAGGATAAAATCGTAAACAGACTTGAAAAACTTAACATAAATAAGTCACCGGGACCAGATGGCTTGCACCCAAGGGTCCTTAAGGAGCACCATCAAGCAATTGTCAGACCGTTGTTCCTAATTTTTACAGTCTACTTACTGGTATGGTACCAGCTGATTGAAGAAAAGCCAATGTTTCCAAGATATATCCCTGGGAACTACAGACCAGTTAGCCTAACATCAATAGTATGCAAGCTCTTTGAAAGCATGATAAGGGACTATATACAAGATTGTAGTAATGAAAACGGTATCATTAGTAGTAATTAGGGATGAGCCGAACACCCCCCCCCCCCGTTCGGTTTCGCACCAGAACCTTTGAACGGAACGAACATTCGCGCAAACATTTAGAACCCCATTGACATCTATGGGACTCGAACGTTCGAATTCAAAAGTGTTCATTTTAAAGCCTAATATGCAAGTTATTGTTGTCAGGCCCTGTACACACGATTGGACAAAACCGATGAAAACGAACTGAAGTTCAGTTTCATCGGTCCAAACTGACCGTGTGTGGGCCCCAATCTTTCGGTCGAAAAATGTAGAACTTGCTTTAAAATTGAACCGATGGACGCCTAACCGATCGGTCAAAACCGACGGTTAGTACGCAAAAGCATCGGTTCAAAACCCGCGCATGCTCAGAATCAAGTCGACGCATGCTTGGGAGCATTGAACTTCATTTTTCTCAGCACGTCGTTGTGTTTTACGTCACTGCGTTGGACTCGATTGGTTTTTAAACTGATGGTGTGTAGGCACATCATACCATCAGTCAGCTTCATCGGTTAACCGATGAGAACGGTACTTCGGACCGTTCACATCGGATGGACCGACAGTGTGTACAGGGCCTCAAACTTCTTTGAGAACCCGGGTCTTGCACCAGGGAACATGTATCAATGCAAATAAGTTTTAAAAACTGTAGTTTTTTCAGGAGCAGTGATTTTATTGATGCTTAAATAAAAAAAATAAAAAAATTTAAAATTCCTTTAAATATTGTACCTGCTGGGTGTCTAATAGTATGCCTGTGAAAACGTCTTTAAGGACCCGGGTCTTGCCCCAGGACTCCTGAAAAAACGACCGTTTTTAAAACTTTTTTTCCATTGATACATGTTCCCTCGGGCAAGACCCGGGTTCTCAAAGACGTTTTCCCAGGCATACTATAGACACCCAGCAGGTACAATATTTAAAGGAATTTTTCATTATTTTTTTTTTTATTATTATTATTTAAGCATCATTAAAATCACTGCTCCTGAATCTTTAGGTGCAAACTTTAAAGCACAAGTGCAGTACACACCAAGTAGGTTTAGGTGCAAACTACAGAGCACAAGTGCAGTACACACCAAGTAGGTTTAGGTGCAAACTACAGAGCACACTTGCAGTATACACTAAGTAGGTTTAGGTGCAAACTATAGAGCACAAGTGAAGTACACACCAAGTAGGTTTAGGTGCAAACTACAGAGCACACCTGCAGTATACACCAAGTAGGTTTATGTGCAAACTATAGAGCACAAGTGCAGTACACACCAAGTAGGGTTAGGTGAAAACTAAAGAGCACACGTGCAGTACACAATTAGTAACTTTAGGTGCAAACTACACAGCACAAGTGAAGTACACACCAAGTAGCTTTAGGTGCAAACTAAAGAGCACACTGGCAATACAACACATGAGAACACTGCAGCTAGCAAAATCAACTGCCTGACAGATTAGGAAGAACTGATCTAGCTAAACTATACAGTGTATAAATATATGTACAACTCCTGGGATGTATATATATCCTCTACACACTGTAAATTTAACTGACCTAGCCTGCCCTATCTAGCTAGAAAAAAAGACAATCTCTCTCTCTCTGTGACTGATATCTAACCAGCGCTGCAACACACACTGCAGGCGGCCTTTTATAGTGTGGGGCGTGTACTAAAGCCCTGAGCCATAATTGGCCAAAGCCACCCTGGCTTTGGCCAATTACGGCTCTCTGTACTGACGGCGCTGTGATTGGCCAAGCATGCGGGTCATAGTGCATGCTTGGCCAATCATCAGCGCACAATGCCGCAGTGAGTTATGGGCCATGGCGCGTCACTCGAATTTGGCGCGAACGACCCGTTTTGTTTGTATTTCGACGAACGGTCAAACAGACGATGTTCAAGTCGAACATACGTTCAAATCGAGTAGTAATCAGCATGGATTCATGAAATATCATTCTTGCCAAACAAATCTACTAACCTTCTATGAGTCGGTGAGCTGCTATCTAGATGAAGGAAGGCCTGTATCTGGATTTTGCAAAGGCATTTGATACAGTTCCCCACAAACGTTTACTATACAAGCTAAGGTCTGTCGGCATGGACCAAAGGGTGAGTACGTGGATTAAAAACTGGCTACAAGGGCGAGTTCAGAGGGTAGTGATAAATGGGGAGTACTCGGAATGGTCCAATGTGAAAAGTGGGGTCCCTCAGGGTTCTGTGCTGTGACCAATCCTATTTATTTTATTCACCTGGAGGATGGGATAAACAGCTCATTCTTGGTATTTGCTGACAATATTAAGCTAAGAAGGGCAATAGCTTCTCCACAGGGTGTGGAAACCTTGCAAGAAGATCTGAAAAAAATTATGGGGTTGCCAACTACATGACAAATGAGGTTTAATGTGGAAAAAATGTAAATAATGCATTTAGGTGGCAAAAACATGAATGCAATCTATTCATTAACGGGAGAACCTTTGGGGGAATCTAGGTTTTGAAAATGACCTGGGGGTCCTAGTAGATGACAGGCTCAGCAACAGCATGCAATGCCAAGCTACTGCAAGCAAAGCCAATAGAATATTGGCATGCATTAAAAAGGGAATTGACTCCAGAGATAAAACGATAATTTTCCCACTCTACAAGACTGGCCACACATGGAGTATGCCATCCAATTCTGGGCTCCAATCCTCAGGAGGGATGTGCTGGAAATGCAGAGAGTACAGAGAAGGGCAAAAAAGCTAATAAAGGGACTGAAGGATCTTAGTTATGAGGAAAGATTACAAGCAGTGAACTCATTTTCTCTAGAGAATAGAGGCTTGAGAGGGGATATGATTTCAATGTACAAATACTGTACTGGTGACTCCACAATAGGGATAAAACTTTTCCACGAAAGGGCATTTAAAAAAACTTGCGGCCACTCACTAAAACTAGAGGAAAGGCGATTTAACCGGAAACTGCGTAGAGGGTTCTTTATGGTAAGAGCGTAACGAATGTGGAATTCACTTCCACAAGTTGTGGTTTCAGCAGGGAGCATAGATCATTTAAAAAAACTATTAGAAAGGCACCTAAATGACCACAACATACAGGGATTTACAATGTAATATTGACATAAAAGCACACACACACACAGGTTGGACTTGTGTGTTTTTTCAACCTTACTGACTATGTAACTATGTAACAAAACCCTTCCACTTGTTGGCTTCCTTTCCCAGACAAAGGGCATGGAAGGTAAAGACTTCAGCAGCAAGGACCCATCTAGAAGGTAGCAAGCTTAGGAGAAACCCAGTAAATATATGTAGCACTAACCCCCAAAGGAGCTACTTGATATTTTGGGCGGCATGTTACCTTTATCTTCTCGCCCACCAGGGTAATAGAAGAGAGTTGAAAAAGTCCAATGTCCACACTGTACACTTCCTTTTCTAGGATTTATTTGCAGAACTTAGAAGAAAAGAAGTTGGAGGGGTGTAAGGGTAAATAGGTAGGTAGGTTCAGGTGTATAATCAAGTAGGAAACACTCCTGCTTCCAGCAAACAGTTCTCATCGCCACTTTAGCCAGAGTGGGTATTGCTCACCCAGATAGGTCCCTCTCACTGGCCTAGCAGTCGTAATGGTGCACAGAATAAAGTACAGTCTCTGCCACAGACCTTCCTTTACAAGGAGACACTTTTGGTCCAGAATCCCCTGACACAGGATTCAGCCCCCGGATCTCTCCAAATGAACTCTTGTAGAACTTAGATCCGACAGGCGATCACCTTCTAGCCTCTCGGTGTATGGTGCATCCTTCGATGAAGTTTCCAGGCCCTCTCCCAAGATACCAGCCTCTTGCATGGTCCTCTCCAGGATAAGTCCTCCCCTGGCTCCCTTCATCAAGCTGCTTTCTCCCTCAGGACAGACAGCACAGGATCACCTTGAAAGTGCAGACCCAGTCTGACTACTAGGCCTACTAAGCTACACCACAACCCCGGACCAACGTAGTCCCGAAGTCAGGATTCAGGAGCACTCACCCCAGGCCAGGCGGACAACAAGGCACGTGGGACGACAGCCACCCACGACGACAACCTCGCCCTAATGCCGTCTGTCCCTTAAGTACCCCTCCCCAGCATGCACAGTGGAACGATCACTCCCACTGCTTCGCTGCCGAGGGGGACACCCAACACACTCAGACTCTGCTGCTGCCACCCTTGGCCTGGGAGGGAAATAACCCCCAGACAAACAATGGCTGGAACAGAGGCCAAATTGGCCATAATTACACTTGTCTGAGCCAAATAATGACTCAGACCCCCTCTAAATTTAGAGCAGCGCCTGTTCAACAGGAGCAGGCTGCTACATTTATATATATATATAAGATAAACAAAGTTTAGACTGGCCACCGCCAAACTGCAAACGCTAAATTTGGTTGTGGACACACCAGCTTAATGTAGTAAAAACAATGTAATCTCTGTATGTCTATGTTATTCCAACAGTCAAATAAACCCTCAATCAAAATGAATATTTACCATAAAAGCTGTAAAGAAATGGGTGAATACTTACCTATTCTGCCACCTGTTTCACCAAACACAGCTCTCTCTCATCCAAAAAAAGCCTTCTGCAGAAACAAATCCTGTTGATCTCCTGCTTCCCCACAGAACTAATTGGTTTATTCTACTGACCTCCATGTCAATACTGTGTCCTGTAGTGACCTCAATGTCGACAAAAAAAAATACATTGAGTGCTTCAGGGGACCAACACATCAATACTCCTAGAAGTGTTCATTTTATCAGAAGTCTTTAGCCAAGGGTTTCTATAGCTCATAGTGGTGTTCAGTAGGAGGGGCAAGTATTCCCTTGCTTTTTTCAGGTACGATTTTTATGCCAATTTTAGTTTTGAGACAGGTTTGCTTTAAGTGAGATGAAGCAATGGAATGGAACCACTAAATGTTATCTTTAGTGGCTAAACTGTAAATCTCTTCAAAACTCTACACATCTATATAATACAAAAACAAAATTATGAAGAGCAAGCTCAAAAAATTTGACAGTCATATTCGAATCTTCTTAAAGTGGAACTCAAGCCTAACACTAACTATTCTTAAAAATGTTCCCTCCCCCTCCTACTACCTATCCTGTGTAAATAAGATCAGTATACTTCTTTTTCATTCAGTCCGGTCCATTCACCTAGTTCAGCAACTCTGGCTCTCCTGTGTCATGGAGCGCTCAACAAAAACTGGGAGTTCTCTGAGCCATGACATCCCCCCTATAGCTAGATTCAGGTAGAGTTAGGTCGGCGTATCAGTAGATACACCGACCTAACTCAGAATCTGCGCCGACCTATGTTTAAGTGTATTCTCAAACAGAGATACGCTTAAACATATCTAAGATAGGACGGCTTGCGCCATCCTATCTTAGGTTGCAATATTTCGGCTGGCCGCTAGGTGGCGCTTCCATTGCGGTCGGCGTAGAATATGTAAATCAGTAGATATGCCTATTCACGAACAAACGCCCGGCCACCGCAGTACCCCCCCAGGCCCATGCCTGAAGCTGTGTAAGGGGCCCCATAATTCCTGATGGCGGCCCTGCCTGGCATGTTGGCATACCGCCTAAAGTTAAAGCTGCCCCCTAGGTGGCGTAGCCAATGTTAAAGTTTGGCCGCCGTTCCCGCTTCGAAATTCGAAAATTTTACGTTGTTTGCGTAAGTCGTCCGTGAATAGGGATTTACGTCGTTTACGTCCACGATGAAATCAATAGGCCCATGCGGCGGACGTAGCCGCAATGCACACTGGGAAATGTAGGCGCACGGCGCATGCGCAGTTAAAAAAAACGTCAAAAACGTCAGGTCAAGCCCCATTACCATAAAACACGCCCCCTCAGCTAAATTTGAATTAGGCGCCCTTACGCCCGCCCGCTTTAGGCTACGCCGCCGTAACTTAGCAGGCAAGTACTTTGAGAATCAAGTACTTGCCTCGCTAACTTACAGCGGCGTAGCCTAAACACGCTAAGCTACGCCGCCGCAAAGTTGCGGCCATCTCTCTGAATCTGGCTAATAGTCTTCCATGGCCTAGCCATTGTTGTTGCTCAACTGCAAAGCTGACACTCACTGACACAGGTGAGCTGTAGCTGCAGAATCATGTAACCATGACCAGGCCAGACTAAACAACTGGTAAGTATACAGATCTTTTTTTTACACAGTAAAGGCAGGATAGGTAGGAGGACAGGGGAGGGAACATTTTTAAGAATAGTTAATGTTAGGCTTGAATTCTACTTTAACGTAAACAATGATTCAAATATGCCTTAAAATATTGTTTCCCTTAAAGTGTAAACCCTCACCCTGTAAAACAACCCATTCCGTTTAAAATAGAAATGAAAGGCAAAACATTTTTGTATAGATATAAAAAAAAAACATTATAAATACCCTTTCCCCCCTTTTTTTATAAGTGATCAATGCCCTCTGTTCTCAGCTGCATAAAAGTTGGAGGAGGAGACGCAGCAGCACACAGAGCTTCCCAGTGAATGGCTGTGCAGTGGGGGTGTGTCAGGACAATTTTGATCATTGAAGGAGAGCATACTGAGTTCCCAGCATAGCTAGAGATCTGCCCACTGTGTGTTCACCTGCTTAGTGTGGTCAGTTTCTTATTAGGAAATCAAGTGGAATAGCAGGACAATAGGGATTTCACAAGGAAGCAATACATAGAGAACAGGATACTGTATCATACAAGTACATGGTACAGCAGGCATATATCAGGAATATGAAGTGTTGGGGAAACAAACACTTTAAAGGGGTTGTAAAGTTAAATGTTTTTTCACCTTAATGCATCCTATGGCCATTGGCTGGCGCTGTTGTCAATCACATCCGATGACGCGGCGCGCCAGGGGGTGGGGCCGAGTGATACAGTCGGCGGCTATGCCCGCCGCTGTATCACGGGAGCGCGCCCGCAAAAGCTTTCCACCATGCTCGCATGAAGGTGGAAAGCTTTTGTGAGGAGGAGCCGAGACAGCCGCGGAGGGACCCCAGAAGACAGGGTTAGGGGACACTCTGTGCAAAACAAGTTGCACAGTGGAGGTAAGTATAACATGTTTGTTATTTTTGCCTTTAGTGTTCCGCTAAGCATACTTTGCGTATTATATCGTTCCGCTTACTACAGTACCTATTTGAGGAACCTTGTCAAAGTTTTTTATTCAGACACTCATGAAACTACAAATATGTTGACAGTAAAAAACTATAAACAAGTACAATCTCAGCTCGAATCAATTTTATTAGAAGCACTACAATATACTAGTCAAGCAAAGTCACAGTAAGAGACTATTTACCTGTTTTATTACAAATTCTGTTCTCTCTTGTAAAAGTCAGCCATCATCTGTTGATTTTAACCTTACGGCCCAATATAGTGGCAATTTGATTAGAAGCACTGATGCACTCCACACATTTATGACCTCTACATAGGCTACAACTTTTTGTCTCGTCAGACCAGGTAAAGAGCACTAAATGGCACATACAGTGATATATCTTTATACTCTGCTAAAGTTTTTGTGTATAAAATGAGAAAATGCAGGGCCACAGTGAGCTAACATTGCATAGTACGCATTTCATACCAGAAAAGAGTAAACACCTGGATCAACATCAAATGGGTATCTTATTTTTGCAGGTGCACTTATATATATTTTGATTGCCATCTGGCCAAAGTCCAAAGCACATTTCTACAGAAATACTATGGGGTGTTGCTCCCCATTTACCTCTTGGGACAGAACCGCTCCTAAGACCATGCTGGAGTCATGTGTTTTCACAAAGAACCTCTTAAAAAAAAATCTGGAGCAACCAGCTCTAGATACTGGCGTAGGGTGGTTTTAAACTCCAGAAATGTCTTCTTAGCCTTGTCATTCCACTTGTCCATGACTAACTTCTTAGAGATCTTCCTTTAGCCTACCTCTCTCTGCATTCTAACCTCCATATCCCAGCCTTCTACTCTGCTATGTGTAACTACTTTTATCACACCCAAAAAGTGGGTGTGTGTGTCACTACTACGTAATTAATGATGTAAGATGATGGGTTGTTCCCATGTTACCATGACAACCAAGTTTGGCGGCCATCTTAGACTCTTTAATATTTTCACCTCTAGGGGCAGTGTTGTATAAGAAATGACTTTTAGCCTAGGTTCACACTGCTGCGAATTCAAAATTACCGCAATTTCGCAGCCGCGATTTTGCCGCGATTTCGGCCGCAATTTAATGTAAATCGCGGCCCGAAATCGCAAAAAGTAGTACAGGAACTACTTTTTGAAATCGCAGATGCGGCGTCGCACTGATTAGGACAGTGCCATTGCCGACAATTGCCGCCGATTTGAGATGCGATTTGACATGTCAAATCGCATCTCAAATCGTTCCAAATCGTACCCAGTGTGAACCAGGGCTTAATGTTATTTTAATGACCTTCTGACCTCGGCTTAGTAAAACACCATTAATTGACCAAGGTTGACAATCATGTGCCAATTCCCTCCAGACATTCTGGAGACCTCTAGAAGTATATGGGTTGAGAAAATCTCCCCCCACACAATTAGCTGGGGTTTTAAATGCCATGAAAGTGTAGTCATGATTCTAACAATAAGCATAACAGTTATTAATGAACATTCACATTAATAGGATACCATTTGCAACCTTTATCATAATAATATATATATGCATTAATAGGTTTTATGAAGATCCAAACAACATATTATGAAAATATTCTGAAAGAAACATTATTATTTAAAATCTATAATACAATAGCTTCATTTGTGAATAAGCTCTCTTGTTTCGTGGCTTAATTCTGGAAATACCAATTAGGTTTGTAAGCTCACTTGAAATATGATTCTCTGCATTGCCTGTAGAATTTTCCCATTTTCTATAAGTTTTAAAGGTTTTAGATTTATAATCTAGGATAAGGCAAGGAGCCTAAAATTCTCTTGCAAAAGAAAAAAACTCTTCTTTAAAGACAGTGAACTTGGTTTAACCTCTTAAAAAGAAAAAATGAAAGCCAAAATGTCTTTGGTCATGTTCATTGCCTACCCTGTTTCCCCAAAAATAAGACCTACCCTGAAAATAAGACCTAGCGTTATTTTCCAGGAGGGCTGCAATATAAGACATACCCCAAAAATAAGCCCTAGTTAAAAATGCTTGTAAAATCCTATAATCCACTCTATTACAGTAGTATATAATGTACAATGTGTGTATTTCTGTAATATAATTATGGGGAAGAGAGCTCCGGCGGGTCACAGAAGCACAGAATGGCGCTATAACAAAGGTATTTGGCACAATTATATTACAGGAACACACACATTGTACATTATATACTACTGTAATAGAGTGGATTGTAGGATTTTACAAGCATTTTAACTCAGTTCTCACTGTGGATTCCTGACAGGCAGGGAGGGAGGGAGGGAGAGGGGGAGAGAAGACAGCATATTACATGGTAAGACCTACCCCGAAAATAAGCCCTACTGTGTCTTTTGTTGGCATAATTAATATAAGACCCGGGCTTATTTTCGGGGAAACACGGTATATATGAATAATATACAATATACAGGCCTTATACAGTATATATTATTTTAACCCCAACAGTTCTGATAGTATACTAGATGGAAACCACGTAATTTTAAGTCACAAATAAATTAGTATGTTATTTGAGCAAAGTACAGTGAACTGGCACACAAAAGGCAGATAAACAAAAATTACAGGGAGCAGGGGTAAGTGTGGATGGGAGCTCCCATTAATCATATCAAAAATAAAAAAGATGCAAGTATAAGGCTTCTTGTTTGGAGGATTCATGGAAGCACATTAAATAGGCAGAGTAAAGCGTGTTAAGTACCATGAGTATTCCCAGGGCTGGACTGGGAGAAAAATTCGGCCCTGGACTTCATCCAGACTGGCCCACTTTGACAGGTCTCTCTCATGGCGGCCGGACAACTCCCGCACCCCCCCGCCACCCAAGCCCCCTCTCCACCTTCACTAGCCACTAGCCATTCTGCTTTATTAGAGTAGAACGGCTAGTACTGGTACTCTTATAGGCAGTACCAGTGGGGAAGCTTGACATTATTTCACCCGGGGCAAAGTATCAGTTCAGTGCCCCCCCTTATGGAACAAGATTAGGCAGAAGTGAGAAACTCCCAGGCCATAGATGTTGAGTAAGCTGTCTGTCCCCTCCCCCATGCTCCTCTGTCCCCCCCCCCGCTCCTCTGGTCCTCCCCCTGCTTCTCTGTTCCCCCCAGGTGAGCGCTACAGGGAGGGAGAGGAGGTGAGCGATGCGGGAAGTAAGAGACAGAGGAGCGGAGGGGGGGTGGCGGTCTGCTGTCACTGAAGCCGGCCCACTGAGCCATCGGCCCACCGGGAAACTCCCTGTAGTCCCAATGGCCAGTCCATCTCTGAGTATTCCTCATATGTAAGACCAGTAAATGTCACCTTATGGATGGTGGGGAGACTTTTCAAACTGGCAGTACATTGGAGCGGTAAAAACCTAGTGTTAAGCAAAATGTACAGTGAAGACAAAGAGGGGAGGGAGCAGACTATAAGAAAAGAAGGCTAGGGGTAGTACTAGAGAGGGAGAGGGAAGGAGTGGGTATGGGGGTCCTGTGAGACCCAGCAGGCTGTAATGTCCTTCTAGTTTATAGTGGTCAGTTATAATGGGAGATGGTACAAATTTTCCCCAAATATCCCCTTTTTGTAAAAGTAAACAGTTCAAGGTATTTTGTAAGAGGTATGGGGAGTTTTTTGTCATCGTTTTTTGAAAAATGTAATAAAAAAAACAAATTCACATTTAAAAAAAAAAAAATGTACAGACTGTCACCAGCACAATACAACTTCATTATAAGACATGTGTGACGGTGATCAGGGACACTGACTGGTGGCAGTACAAATGAAAATAATTTTAGAATTTTTAAAAGTTTATTTCATTTTTAATTATTATTTTTTGTGATCAGGTTTTTTTTTTTTTTTTTACACATTATGATTGCTTATGGCTGTGAATTTCATTGCTATAATCAAGCATTTTATTGAATGAAATTAATTCAGTTTGTTTTGTTTAGCTGTGATTGGCCACAGATAATCTAATGGTACAGATGGGCTGCGATTAGCCCTGTCTGCACCATGTGATCACTGTGACCAATCACAGCTAATGACACAATTTTAACAATGAATGGCTTGAATTCATTGGCTTCTCAGAGCTCTGTGCTCAGCTGACAGTTAATTGCCAATGACTCTTCCTTTCACAGTGACTTAGCTGGTCCTTATTTCCTGCTCGTCAGCTAGAGCTGCTGGCTATATAAACTCCTTGGATCAGATCTTCTGTGCCTTTGCCTTGGTCAACATATCCGGACTCTCTCTGCTGTGTTTTCCTGTGAAAGACTTTTGCTTGGCTGACTTCCCTTATGGTTCCTGATCCTGTTTGCTGCACCCAACTTCGCTGATCTCTGGACTCTGGCTTCTGGACTCTGGCTTGTTCTGGCTACCTATCCTGGTTACCGAACTCTGGCTATGTTTTGACTACGTTTGCTCTGTTTATACCTTTTTACCATTTTATTAAATAAGTGTGATTTTTACTGCACTTCTGGAGCATCAAGGACCCACTGATGCTGAGACAAAGCTTCAATATACTCCACAAATCCCCCAGCTTTTCCCCATACCTCAATATTCCTATTCTTATCCACCTCTAAACACACCCATTAGCCACACCATTATTAAAAAGGTGAGCAGGTGGGCCATATTGCTTATCTTGGTGTCTGTTTATTGTCAGGGTCACCCCAACCTCTATAGACTTCTTCCCTGCTCTCTTTGTCATATACTTAAATCTTCCCCACCCATTTGTAGTGATTTCTTGGATTTGAACCCACCCTGCCATGTGCCTTTCCTGCTATGTGCCCATGGCAGCCTGGAAGCATGGTATTCACAATATCATAAAGGATGCATGAAGCCACCACATCCAAGGAATGGTAAGCCGCATTAAATAATTTTTTTGTTTGGATATACTCTAACTAAAGCCAGATCAGAGGCGATTAAATTCGCATGTGCTGCGCTATATAAGTTTTCATTCATTCATTCATTCAGATCTGTAAGACCCAATTAACACCAGAGCGTTTTGTAGCTTAAAGCCTGAAGCTACAAAACGCTGGAGGGGAAAAAATCAATTATTCTCTATGGAGATGGTTCACATCTCCACTCCAAAACGCCTGAAGCCAGAAGCTCTAAAACGCCTGAAGCTCAAACAAGTTCTGGGACTTTTTTTAGGCAGATTTTGCAGTTTTTCTGCTTTTTACATTGGTGACTTTTTGACCTGTACAAAATCCTGGCAAAAATCGCGGTAAAATTGTGCGACTTTCTGCCTGAAAACGCCTATGTTCAGGTGTGAATGGGGCCTAACTCATCTGTACAAGAAAATAGAAGATAACTCTTTGGTTTCTTCCTGTCATCACTGATCATCTTTTAAGAATATCCAAGACACAATCTATTATACAGTACAATTACAATGCATCCAAATCAGCGTAAGGATAATGCAAACAGCAATGCAGGCACTATTCACTGAAGCTGGTAAGTATGTGGGAGTTTAGGATATTGCTACATCCATAATCAAATGATGGTCCATCCCTTTCCTAAAGGTCCTGAATGGCCCTAGAAGGTTTCTACTTTTTGTTTTGCTCTTAAAATGATTTATGATATTACTAACTTAGGTCTCTAGCAGGCTTATATTGTGCTTTACTTTCACTCTGTATCTTTTTAGCGGCAGAAAAGTTGGCGATCATTAATGCCATTTTTATGTTCCCATGAAGCACCAGGTTCGTTCTGATATGTAGGTCAAACTCCATTTCCTTCCTTTGTGTTATTTTACAAGGTGAGTTGCATAATTGGGCGTGTATTTACCTACAGTCTGCACACACCTTGATGGGATTCTGTCTACATTCGCTTTTATAACTTGACATTGAAATACGCTGCAGAGACAGAAAATGTCTGTGACCTTCATAATGGTAGTAATGATGATATTAAGCCTGGGAAATTCCACACTGTCAGGCACTACCAATAAGTATGTCTTAAAGCCAAGTACTAATAATGAAGCTAGCAAGTACAGAGAAAACATGTTGTCATGCATAGGTGTGTAACTGAAACAAAGAACACTGACAGAGGTGTGTAGCTTAGGTATGTGTTTTCTTTTAAAAAGGTATGTATAGAAAAAGTGTTAAAGACTTCTTTAACTCCACCCAAAACACATATGTCAGTATTTGTGTGGTTATTAGGTTGAAACATGTGCTACCTTATTATACATCTCGAAAATCCCAGTGACAGAAGATGTATTTGTTTGTGTGTGTAGTGCTACCCCCGCTGATTAGGATGGGTCCTCAACCAAAAAACCTTGGCCCCTCTAAAGCTGGCCATAGACTCGAACCATGTATGGGCAGGCTGAATGTATCAATCAATCAACTTGGGTACAACCAGCCTGCTGGATTTTCCAAATAATGGTGGTTATGCTAGCTCTTGACTGACTGGGTATGCACTGTCCAAAAGAAAAGGATGATAATAGCAGAGGGGACAGGGGAACAATGGGGCTTGCAGAATAAATAAAACGTGAGGGGCAGTCCTTTGTGATGTTTTTCTTGAAGAGCGTTGGTACACTTAACAACAGTCCCAGTTAGCCTGCATGCAGTATAGGTACAGTATAGGCATGGCATAGTCTCAACACAGGTGCAAGGTAGATGCCGTTCAGATATGGTAAACATGTGGTATAATGCGGTATAGGGTTGGTATAGGTGCAATCTAGGTTTGGAGCAAGTGTGGTACGACGCCATGGACGCCATTTACGGTCATCGGCCGGCAAACCAAGGCAGGGAGGGAGGTCTGGACTCTGCAACTGAAATTCTCGAATCCATGGTAGACCCCTTTGGTTGATGGACTCTCCAATGATGCGTCAAACTTTTCAGATGATGGACCTTCAACGTCTTTCAGCAGCACCAGTAGTATTTCATCAAGCCAACCACAGAGTAGCCAACCACAGAGTACGCCCAATGCACCCCGACACAATGGTAAGATATGATAATAATAGAGACATTTTTAATTGTGCATTTTCTTAAAGTAAATCAGCAGTGGGGCAGATGTGCAGGGAGTACAGTGGTGGAAGAGATGAAAAGGGGGGTTAGCAGTGGGGCAGATATGCAGGGGGTACAGTGGTGGAAGAGATGAGAAGGGGGGTTCAGCAGTGGGGCAGATGTGCAGGGGGTACAGTGGTGGAAGAGATGAGAAGGGGGGTTCAGCAGTGTGGCAGATGTGCAGGGGGTACAGTGGTGGAAGAGATAAGAAGGGGGGTTCAGCAGTGGGGCAGAAGAGCAGTGCTGTGTATTGGTGGAGCAGATGAGCAGGGGGAACAGAGGTGGGGCAGTCAATCAGTGTGGTACAGTCTAGTGGGGCAGATGAGAAAGGGGCTTACAGTAGTGGTTTGACAGATGTTACCAAAAACAATATTTTGGTCTTTTGTATATTACAGGTGAAAGGAGACGGTAGCAGTTGGATCTGCGCACAGTCATGGAGGATATGCGGGCAGCAGAAGAAAGGCAGCTGAAAAGAATGGATAACCTTTCTGAGAGGCGGTTTCAGGCACTGCAGGATGCACAGGAAGCTATGCGCCAGGAGGCAGAAATCGCCCGGCAGCAGATGGAGCAGTTGGCTACCTTCAACCAGGCCTTGCTCGGTGTCCTTGGTCAGCTTGTTCAAGTGCTTGGAGCCAGTCGTCAACCCAGGTCACCACCCAGACAGTAGTGCCTTTCATGGAGCACAGGACCTGTACCCATGTTTATATTTATAAAAATAAAGGGGGCTTTAAAGGTTAGATTTTATTTTCTAAATAGGTTCCTTTAAGCTAGTGCATTGTTGGTTCACTTACCTTTTCCTTACATTTCACTTTAAAAACATTTTTTCTTTGTTTGAATTTCTCACTTCCTGTTCCTTCTCAGTAAACTTGACACCATCATCTGAGCTGTGTTTAGTCAGTCAGAACAGCTTACTGAACAGCTTACTGAGGAGGAACAGGAAGTGAAAAATTCAGACAAAGAAAACAAAGAAAAAACATTTAGAAGGGAAATCAAAGGAAAAGGAAGTGAACCAACAATGCACTAGCTTAAAGGAATTTAGTTAGATAATAAAAAAAAAACCTTTACAACCCCTTTAAGTTTTTATTAAAAAAAAATTCTATATTTAAAAAAATGTTACTTTAAAGAATATATAGAAAGATGAGGTTTTTGTTGAATAAAAAACATGTGAGACTTCTCTGAGTATGTCTGATTTCATTTAACATTTTATTACAAATATATCAAAAAGAAATAAAAAATTGTAATAATTCATGGTAAGAACTTAAACGTTAAGGTGCCGCATCAGAGCCTGACGTATTTCACTGCACTCTTCTTCCATATCCCGTGCTGCTATTAGGCCTCGTACACACGGCCGAGAAACTCGACGAGCAAAACACATCGTTTTGCTCGTCGAGTTCCTTGTGAAGCCGCCGAGGATCTCGGCGAGCCAACTTTTCCCATTGACTAACGAGGAAATAGAGAACATGTTCTCTTTTTGGCCCGACGAGATCCTCGTCGGTTTCCTCGGCTAAAAGTGTACACACGACCAGTTTTCTCGGCAGAATACGTCTCCCATCGAGTTTCTGGCTGAATTCTGCCGAGAAAACCGGTCGTGTGTACGGGGCCTGACTGGTACTTGCTCTTCTGGAGATGTATTCCAATCCTGGTCAAAGTCTTCTCCATGAATTTCACAACGATTGGTGAGAGCACAGCAAGTTGGTACCATGGATTTGGCAAGTTTGATGTCACTGTCATTCCTCTTCAAAAGGCACCTCCATCTACCCTTAAGTCTTCCAAAAGCATTTTCCACTACAAAATGTGCCCTGGATGTTTTCTTGTTGTAGGTTTGCTGTTCTGTTGTTAGGCGGCCATTTTCAGGAAATGGTTTCAGAAGCCAATTTTTTAAAGGGTAGGCAGAGTCCCCAAGCACATAATAGCCAACATTCACCCCACAAATGTTCTTAGTGCAAACAGGGTACAGGCATCCCTGGCCAACCCAATCCCAAAATGTAGACAATCGTAGAACCCAAGCATCATGCAAACTCCCAGGCTTTCCTACATTCACATTCCAGAATAGTCCCTTGCCATCCATTACTCCCTGGAGTGCCAGCCTTTTCTGTTGAAGTAGTCAGTGTGGTATTCTTGTGGTGCTATTATTGGTATGTGTGAGCCATCACCAGCACCAACAGACTGTGGAAGGCCCCACCTGTTCTCAAAGTACTCAGCCATGTATTTGAGCTTTTCCCTGTCCGGAAAATGAACTATTTCAGGAGCTAGCAATGTGCACACATCCTTACAGAAGTCCTGCACACACTGGCACACTGATGATTTACTGACACCAAAAAGATGACCTATACTTCTGTATTCACTGTCGTTAGCCAGTGTGAAGGATGCTTCAGTGTAATTCTCCCTGCTAGTAATTGTGTGTGTGTTAGAGGTAACAGGTGATTTCAGGTGTGACTCATTCCTCTGTTGAAAGGTTTATTGATCTATTGTGTTGTGTGAAGGAGACCTGTGGTTACTGTTTACTGTGATTAGAAGTGGCTCATGTTAATTATTCTGATTGCTTCATTGTGGTAATTATCTCTTCTATATGCGGGGCCAGGCTGTCTAGATAATGTATTCTGTTACAACTAGTAATTACCTTCACTGATGTCATTATCTAAAGAAATGTTTTCAGGGTCGACTCCGAAGTGTCTGCCTATAATCTGTATGAGAGCCCCCACTGTGTGTGGAAAGGGGGTGGAGATTTCATTGTTCCTTGATTGAGGATTTAGCTTGTAAACTGCATATATACCAGCAGCAAGCTGCCATTAAACTGTCTTGTTCCAGCAGTAAGCTCTGACTCATGTGTGGCTTATTATGGCGATTCCAGGATGGGATGTTCTTTTATAGTGGAAAAAGCATTTTCCACTACAAAATGTGCCCTGGATGTTTTCTTGTTGTAGGTTTGCTGTTCTGTTGTTAGGCGGCCATTTTCAGGAAATGGTTTCAGAAGCCAATTTTTTAAAGGGTAGGCAGAGTCCCCAAGCACATAATAGCCAACATTCACCCCACAAATGTTCTTAGTGCAAACAGGGTACAGGCATCCCTGGCCAACCCAATCCCAAAATGTAGACAATCGTAGAACCCAAGCATCATGCAAACTCCCAGGCTTTCCTACATTCACATTCCAGAATAGTCCCTTGCCATTCACTACTCCCTGGAGTGCCAGCCTTTTCTGTTGAAGTAGTCAGTGTGGTATTCTTGTGGTGCTATTATTGGTATGTGTGAGCCATCACCAGCACCAACAGACTGTGGAAGGCCCCACCTGTTCTCAAAGTACTCAGCCATGTATTTGAGCTTTTCCCTGTCCGGAAAATGAACTATTTCAGGAGCTAGCAATGTGCACACATCCTTACAGAAGTCCTGCACACACTGGCACACTGATGATTTACTGACACCAAAAAGATGACCTATACTTCTGTATTCACTGTCGTTAGCCAGTGTGAAGGATGCTTCAGTGTAATTCTCCCTGCTAGTAATTGTGTGTGTGTTAGAGGTAACAGGTGATTTCAGGTGTGACTCATTCCTCTGTTGAAAGGTTTATTGATCTATTGTGTTGTGTGAAGGAGACCTGTGGTTACTGTTTACTGTGATTAGAAGTGGCTCATGTTAATTATTCTGATTGCTTCATTGTGGTAATTATCTCTTCTATATGCGGGGCCAGGCTGTCTAGATAATGTATTCTGTTACAACTAGTAATTACCTTCACTGATGTCATTATCTAAAGAAATGTTTTCAGGGTCGACTCCGAAGTGTCTGCCTATAATCTGTATGAGAGCCCCCACTGTGTGTGGAAAGGGGGTGGAGATTTCATTGTTCCTTGATTGAGGATTTAGCTTGTAAACTGCATATATACCAGCAGCAAGCTGCCATTAAACTGTCTTGTTCCAGCAGTAAGCTCTGACTCATGTGTGGCTTATTATGGCGATTCCAGGATGGGATGTTCTTTTATGGGAAGAAGGGAATGTTTGACGGGGATATCATTATAATACTGTCACAATTGGTTGGCAGCAGCGGGATTTTCCCTTCTACTCTCCTTTACACCCGGATTCCAAGCAGACACTGGAAGAACTACTGGAAGTTCGTGGAAGGATTGCTAGCAACAAAACCAAGCGGATCATCATAGCAAAATTAATGGAGCGAGACCAGGAGAACTTGGTTGCAGCAACGCCAGCAGTACAAGAGATGGAGACACCAGTGATTCAGGCGGAGGAATCGCCAGCCAACAAGCTAATGAGAGAGAAGCTAGCATGGTTCGGTCCGAACCCAACGGCGGATGTGGTGCTGAAAGTGATGGACCTGTTAGTAAACGCAGAGCTACAGTTAAAACTGGCAGCAGTCCAACAAGCAGCCGCACATTCTCCAAACAGTGAGTACAGCACAGCAGACGCAAGGAAGATTCTGTTTAGCGCTTTTAAAGCTTTTGATGAAAAGGACTGTGAGATTGATAACTACCTGGCAGATTTTGAGCGACAATGTAACCTGCACCGAATAGCTAGAGGAGAGTGGGTTGCAATATTGTCAGGCAAACTGTCAGGCAAAGCTTCTGATGCTTTCCGGACCGTGCCAGATCGGGATATCCATAGCTACGCCCGGGTTAAAGAAGTGCTCCTGGCTCGTTATGCAGTAACCCCAGAGTCCCACCGACAGAAGTTCAGGGACTCACGCAAAACCACAAAAGACTCTTTCGCGGAATGGGCATGCCAGTTATCCCTGTCGGCCTCTAACTGGGTTAACAGCAGCCAGGCCACCACCGCAGAGGACATTTTGCAACTAATGCTCCTGGAGCAATTTTACAATCACATCCAGACGGACGTCAAAGACTGGGTGAGAGATCGCAGGCCCATGACTCTACCAGAGGCCGCGAAGTTGGCGGATGAATATGCGGATACTCGCAAGACAAACCAGGTCACACCACAGGTACAACCTTCACGACCAACGGCGCCCTCACACCCACCAGCCGCTAGATACCAACCTCCTAACAGACCGATGACATCTAGCCCTCGCTATCCACGCCAGGAGGACAATGAACAACGCTGCTTCCGGTGCAAACAGCTGGGTCACTTCAAGCAGAATTGCCCCATGAATGACAACACCAGGTCAAATTGGTCTCAACCTGGGTACCGCCCACCAGCAGCAGCCCATTGTGTAGACTCGGCTTGGGATCCCCAGGAGCTGGGTCCGGAAGAACCATTGGGCACCCCTTACGAAGCCCTCATGGTACAATCTGTTATTACGGACAACAGGGAACACCATTGTCAGCTGGTCATGGGCGACAACCATGAGCCGGAGGGGCCCTGGAGGGAGCTGGGCAGAAAAAGGCACCGCCGGCCACCCTCCAAGAAGAAGGGGTCCTGGAAGCCGTATAACAAGCTGACCTGGGAGGAGAAGAAGCGACTGGAGGAGAGGGAGTCGCAGCGGGCGTCCCAGATGCGGGCCGAGATGTTCGCCAAGGGCCCACCGGTGGCCCCTTACACCACCACCCAGTTCCTGATGATGAAGGACCACGTGGAGAGCCTGCAGGACATGAGCAAGCAGGAGCTGATCCGTGAGTACATGGAGCTGGAGGAGTGCATAAGCCGCATGGAGGAGGATAACAACCACCTGAGGTCACAGCAGGCTGACCCCCCCCAGGCTCCATGAACTGGAGATGGAGCTGGAGAAGCTCAAAGAGGAGAACCGGCGGCTGCGGAGGGAGCAGGGGGTGGCTGACCCTATGGGGTACTGATCCCCCCTCCCCCCGAACTCTGAGCACCAGTGCTACAGCATTTCAACAAATATAACTTTTTCTTTTTTATGAATCTCCTGTGATTGTCACTTCAGAGCCATAACCTGCCCCCTCCCATAGTGGGACACCTAGACGGCGGCGCACAGACCCATTCGCCGTCTTCACACTGACTGCTGGTGACTCTGCAGATCGCACAAAGACTTGGGGACTGACCGGCGTGTGATCTGACGACCTGGTGGCATACCTGAGTCGGAAGCAGTGGCCAAGGGAGGTCAGTCACGCCAAACTGAGTTAACCTCGGACTAAAAGCTCTGAACCCGTCAACCCTACTGGACCAGGAAAGGTCCAACCGGGTTGCCAGAGCAGGGAGAAAAAGGGGGGCCATTGTAAAGTATGCTTCAGTGTAATTCTCCCTGCTAGTAATTGTGTGTGTGTGTTAGAGGTAACAGGTGATTTCAGGTGTGACTCATTCCTCTGTTGAAAGGTTTATTGATCTATTGTGTTGTGTGAAGGAGACCTGTGGTTACCGTTTACTGTGATTAGAAGTGGCTCATGTTAATTATTCTGATTGCTTCATTGTGGTAATTATCTCTTCTATATGCAGGGCCAGGCTGTCTAGATAATGTATTCTGTTACAACTAGTAATTACCTTCACTGATGTCATTATCTAAAGAAATGTTTTCAGAGTCGACTCCGAAGTGTCTGCCTATAATCTGTATAAGAGCCCCCACTGTGTGTGGAAAGGAGGTGGAGATTTCATTGTTCCTTGATTGAGGATTTAGCTTGTAAACTGCATATATACCAGCAGCAAGCTGCCATTAAACTGTCTTGTTCCAGCAGTAAGCTCTGACTCATGTGTGGCTTATTATGGCGATTGCAGGATGGGATGTTCTTTTATGGGAAGAAGGGAATGTTTGACGGGGATATCATTATAATACCGTCACAGCCAGCTTCCACAGTGCAATGGCAACTCTTTTCCTCACAGGCAAACTGGCTCTGAAGTTGGTGCTTTGCTTTTCCATCGCTGGACGTAGCTTGGCACAAAGGTATGAGAAGGTTTCCTCTGACATTCTTAAATTCTGCACCCACTGTGTGTGTGTGAATCCTGGGACGGTCACACGCCACCACTCATTGGCACGGGGGAAAGCCTAAATGACTGGTCGGCGGCGCTGCTTTGCCAAAAGGAGAAGCATCTAAAAAAACAAAAACAAATGGTAACATATCACAAAAAAATAAAACATCATTCAACATATATAACATAAGTGTCAGTCAGTGTGTGTGTATGTGTGTCAGGTTGGTGGGTCAGTGTGTGTGTCAGGTTGGTTAATCAGTGTGTGTGTGTGTGTGTGTGTGTCAGGTTGGTGGGTTAGTGTGTGTGTGTGTGGTGTGTGTGTGTGTATGTCAGGTTGGTGGGTCAGTGTGTGTGTGTGTCAGGTTGGTGGGTTAGTGTGTGTGTGTATGTCAGGTTGGTGGGTCAGTGTGTGTGTATCAGGTTGGTGGGTCAGTGTGTGTGTGTGTGTGTGTGTGTGTGTATGTGTGTGTATGTCATTTTGGTGGGTCAGTGTGTGTGTTTGTGTGTCAGGTTGGTGGGTCAGTGTGTGTGTGTCAGGTTGGTTGTCAGTGTGTGTGTATGTATGTCAGGTTGGTGGGTCAGTGTGTGTGTGTGTTTCAGGTTGGTGGGTCAGTGTGTGCGTGTCAGGTTGATGGGTTAGTGTGTGTGTATGTCAGGTAGGTGGGTCAGTGTGTGTATATGTGTGTTTCAGGTAAGTCGGTCAGTTGTGCTTACCCTATAGCGATGCCGTCTTTGTCTTAGCTGCACAAATGTGTACTTCTCCTCCCAGCTAAACATCCAAGCTAGAAGTTTTCTTTTCTTTTCTGCTGTGTTTCTCATTGCCGCTCGCAACCTTCTCTCATAAATGCGGCATCTATTTTGACTACAAAGAACCAAAAGGCAAGTAGAGAAAAGACGAGCTGCTGAATGACCTTCATTGTTGTTGTTGTTGATTGGCTGACGCTGAGTGACGCTACATCACGTTTCTCGTCGCACTAGTGTGACACCACGAGAGGCATTTTTTCTAAAACCTGTATGGCCCCTGGCGGTCCGACTTGCAGTGGAAACGCTCACCAAAATAGACCGGACCATTCTAAACGTTCCATACTGTACCGACCCAAACCGATCCGCTCAGTGGAAACAAGGCATTAATGTCCTGCTCTGAGTGTCTCAGTCCCTGCTAGCAGTATCAACAATAACCTTCTCACCAATCCCTGGGATGCTGCAGTGAACTCTAACTGTAGAAGAGGGGGCCCCCTCAGTCTCTCCCCGAAAGCCTCCAGTGATCAGTGTTGGGAAGCAGAGGGTAAGTTGACGCTCCAGTCTACCTGTGGCAGTGGTGCAGGTGCAGTGATGTGGCCAGTGTTGCGCTGCCCCCGTCTTTACTCCCAGTTTCAGGCTTGGATCTCCACTGGTATGTTCTTCAGCTGGCAGGCAAATATTCAGACAGTGGTGCTCTTTTTTTAACTGCCTTGGTGCCAAAAGGAAAAACTTTCCTGGACCGTTTCATAAAAAAATAATCCTTTCTCTTCTCCTCCTACTGCACAGTGCACATTGGAATTTGTAGTGTAAAAATTATAGTGTAGCCATTATATGATTGATGTCTCAAACTACAACTTCCAGAAGCATCAGAGCTATGCATAGATGTCTATAGGCTTGCTTGGATTTTGCTCTCCCCCTACTGGCCAGAGGAAGATGGTGCCGCATAACATCAGTATCTCAGTAGAGGGAGAGGGGAATAGGGCAATGTTTCCATCTCCATATTGCTGTAGCCCAGAAACTGGCTACATGTGTTTGGCACTACCTAAAAAAGACCTCATTCTCTTGCAGTTTGATTCCTCAATTACTGTGTTAACATTTCATTTGGGAATCCTTGACACCATCATTTGACCATGACAGCCATTGAGTTAATGCATAATTTAAACTTCATAAGTTCTTTAAAGTATATAAAAAAGTAAATTCCTTTGGGTGTTTTGTATTTTATTTTATTTAAAGTGTAATAGGATCTCAAGGTCCCAGTTAATTCTGGTATTAAGAGATCTGGCCTAATTCTGGTATTAAGAGAACCTAATCTGGCAGTGACACTGGGGGGGGGGGGTTGATTTTGGGGTCCTATGCTACCCTTTTCAGGGTCCTCATTCTCACTCTGCCATCACTCTTTAATGCATACTACCCTGCTAGCATTGTGGCACCACGCCAGGGAGAGATACCGGAATACAACTACTTCCTTATGGGGAAACCTTAATCTTTCCCATTTCAAACAGATATCAGACCCACATCTCTGGGCCATTAGGGGCATCACCACTCTGAAACACTTCCACCAGTGGAAAGTACTAGACTTTAATATACTTCAGGCTGTTAACTTGGATGTTATTTAATTCTCTGCAATTGCAGCATGCCTTCTCTCCCCACCCATTCCCGTTTCCTCTCACTCTGAATTCTGACCCCTGCTTTCCGTTCATCTTAAGTTTTCTAATGCTTTCTCTACTAAGTTAGAACTTATACATCAGAAGTGGGTAATGGGCCTGTCAGATGACTACCTGCTACTGATGACTGTGTGACCACTTACCTCACCAATATGATCTCCGCAAAATACTGCTTCACTCAGTTGAAATTTCTTCACAAGGTTTATTACAATATAAACAGGGCTAGATTCAGATAGAATGGTCTATCTATCCGCCCGGCGTAACGTATCTCAGATACGTTACGCCGCCGTAATTTAGGGCGCAAGTTCTGTATTCAGAAACAACTTGCGCCCTTAGTTACGGTGGCGTAACGTATCTGTGTCGGTGTAAGCCCGCCTAATTCAAATGTGGATGAGGTGGGCGTATTTTATGCATATTAACTGTGACCCCACGTATTTGATGTTTTTTTACGAACGACGCATGCGCCGTTCATGAAAAAATCCCAGTGCGCATGCTCAAAATTCCACCGCAAATCGTCATTGCTTTCAACGTGAACGTAAATTACGTCCAGCCCTATTCGCGAACGACTTACGAAAACAACGTAAAATTTCCAAAACTCGACGCCGGAACGACAGCCATACTTAACATAGGATACGCCTCATATAGCAGGGGTAACTATACACCAAAAAAAGCCTAACGTAAACGACGTAAAAAAATGCGCCGGCCGGACGTACGTTTCTGAATCGGCGTATCTAGCTCATTTGCATATTCCTCGCGTAAATATACGGAAGCGCCACCTAGCGGCCAGCGTAAATATGCAGCCTAAGATACGACGGTGTAAGACACTTACGCCGGTCGGATCTTAGGGAAATCTATGCGTAACTGTTTCTATGAATTAGGCGCATAGGTACGACCCCGCACACTCAGATATACGCCGTCGTATCTTCTATGTGAATCTAGCCCACAGTATATCGACAATATACAGGCGGTCCCCTAGTTCCAAACATCCGACTTACAAACAACTCCTACTTACAAACAGGAGACAAGAGGAAGCGAGAGGAAATCTACACCTAGGAAAGGAAATTCTCACCTGTAATGCCTCGTACACACGACCAGTTTTCACATCGGGAAAACTGCCGTGACAGCTTTTGGCCGGGAAAACTGTCCGTGTGTATGCTTCATGGCAGTTTTCCCAACAGGAAATACCACCAAAAGAAAGCTCTGTTTGTAGGAAAAAAAGGACGCAGATTTTGTTTGGGAGCCACGTCGCACGTGAACACAATTGTGAGTTAAAGCGACGCAGTACCGAATTGTAAAAAGTGGCCTGGTCTTTGACCAGCAATATGGTCCGGGGGTTAAGTGGTTAATACGTCCATGTGCATGAAGCCTTAGAAATACATCATGGTGTAATTAACTTTGCATTTGATAATGTTTATGAACTTTTCATCAAACTGCATCTGCCTGTATAGCTGTCATCTGTTATCTGATATGAATGGACATAATATTCTGATCTCTCCATATGTTTCTCTCAATATCTCCTCCCTGCCCTGTTAGTATTCCTACAGCAGGAGGCACAGGGATAGGATTAGGCATGTAACCAGATTGGGCGCAGGTCGTGTGTAGGTTGAGGTCAAACCAGGGACAGTGGCTGCCAGTGTGTGACGCCTGTGCCCCAGTTGCTTCTAGTGAGTACAATCATTAGCTTTATGATTTACTAAGAGTATATATTGCTTAGTACTCAATGTACAGACATAACAAACAGAATCCAAAATATTTTCTATATAGCAACACAGAATGTACAAAGCAAAGCAGAATATAAAGAAACTCATTTTCTGTTAATGATTTGTAGAGAAACTAAATGATAGCAAAATGTGCCCATAAGGAGTGTTTTGCACTGCCATATAATACCATAGAGTTTACTTATTTTTACAATAGCATTATATTCTTGCATACTTGGAAGACATTACAATGTATATGAACTTTGTTTAATACCTATTTTGAGGGAAGAGTTTATCATCAAAGTTATGGGGAAGTAGGGGACTGATATAAGCCTGTGCTGCTTTATTTCTATTGTGGTTTACAGAAGTCAACTGAATGTTAATCCTTAAAGGGAACCTGTAGGCTAAATAAATATAGGAATCTAGCAATGGGATTATAATGTAGGTTCCTCTGCATGCAGACATAATTTCTACAGTGCCCTTGTAATCCATGAAATCAAAGGCACTCAGGCGATAACCGACAGTGGTCAGGCTATTATCAACCCATGGCAGAGTCCCAGATTATAAACTCACAATTTTTTGTAAAAAAAACTTTGCTGTTTAAAGTGGAATTTATAAATAATGCAGTCTATTACTACCAGTAAAGATCCAATATTGATTAATGAAGATCCATTATTTTTCTACTTCCTTTAACAGGGAGACAATGCTGTTTCTTCTGCAGTGACATCACAAAGCAGCATTGGGATCCTGTAGACAAGATAGTCCTCAATGGACATGTAGTTTTAAATGGGCTTTAAAGTAAACCTGTGCCCAGACTATGCACATTTAAATATTTCAATAAACTAAATAAGCATTACAAGCACTTTAGTTGCCTCTGTAACTATAGGCATTGTGGAGAAATTTATTTTCAAGGTTCAGGTGCACTTTAAATATAAGACAAAAAAAGCCCAGATACAGCCAAATTATAAGCAGTTTCAGTTTGTAAAAAAGGTGAAACCACATGATTAAAAGCTGACCAATATAAGTTCCCCCCAGCCCCTCTACCTGACATGTTTGCAGAACAAAAAAACAAAAACAAAAATAATGAAAAAAATAAGCTAGCTGATTTTTGTTATTATTGTATATTACATATTATTGTTATCAAAACTCTTCCAAACTCTCTTTTTCATTACTTATTTTTACATATTTCCCTGTAATACACTTCTGTAATCACTGTGATCACAGTGCTACAATAAATGTTTTTTTATAATATTTTTTCTTTATCTTTTTAGCACAGTTAGGCCCCTTTTATATGAGGCGGACACCTCCAGAGTCCGTCTGGTCAGCAGGGAATCTGTCTGTTGATCCCAGCTGAGCAGGTGGATGGCTTGTCCGTGTATGCTCAGCTTATGCAGAGCAGACACAGCCCACTGTCCTCTATGAATGATCTGATATAAATGCACCTCATATCCGTTTACACCCAACGGCCTTTTGATTCGCTAGATGGATGGGGAACGTATCTCTATCTATCTGTTTTTAGCAGATAGGATCGGATCAGATCGGACATTGGCATGTGTCCGTTGACACCCACCGTTCCATAAAGAGCAATGGATGGTCTGATCAAGTCCGCCCAAAAAACTGACAGACAGGCCCGATCGGTCCGCCTGTGTGAAAGGGAATGCTATAGTAAAACAATGTGTTCATAAATCCAAAATTGAGGAAGAAGATGAACAGTGACATAAAGAAGTAACAAATGTAGTAAGGGATCACAAAGAGACACCCTATGTTCCATTGGGACCCTTTCTGTGTTGTGTCTACTACAATTTTGGTTCCTACAACAATATTAGACATGAGAAGTGCATAACACGACTGTTATCAGTCCTCACTGTCTTATCACTGTCAACTACTCTGCATACACAGTACGCCCAATTTGCAGTGGCACACATTAAGGTTCTTCTTGTTTTTGTCCATAAAGTACATTAAGAGTATACTATAAAATACTGAATAATTCTCTTCCCACTGGTAAGAACTAAGGATGAGCAGAACACCCCCCTGTTCGGTTCGCATCAGAACTTGCGAACACACCAAATGTTCGTGTGAACTTTAGAACCATGTTAAAGTCTATGGGACTCGAACATTTGAAATCTAAAGTGTTAATTTTAAAGGCTAATATGCAAGTTATTGTCCTAAAAAGTGTTTGGGGACCTGGGTCCTGTCCCAGGATGTATCAATGCAAAAAAAAGTTTTAAAAACTGCCGTTTTTTCAGGAGCAGTGAAGTTAATAATGCTAAAAGTGAAACAATAAAAGTGTAATATTACTTTAAATTTCGTACCTAGGGGGGGTGTAAAGTCAGCATGTGAAAAAGCGCATGTTTCCCGTACATAGAACGATCCCTGCACAAAGTGTCATTTCTGAAAGAAAAAAAGGCATTTAAAACCGGCTTTGCGGCTCTGATGAATTGTCGGCTCTGGCAATTCAGAGATAATTCATTCATAAAAAAAAAACGTGGGGGTCCCCCAAATTCTATTAACAGGCCCTTCAGGTCTGATATGGATATTAAGGGGAACTCCAGCCCAAATTTAAAAAAAATGGCGTGGAGTTCCCCCAAAAATCCACACCAGACCCTTATCCGAGCACGTTAACCTGGCCGGCCGCAGAAAAGAGGGGGGGCGGAGTGCGGGACCCCCAGATCCTGGCCCCCCCTATGTGAATTGGTAATGGGGTACACTGTACGTCTACCATTTCACAAAGGAAGTGTAAATAGTTAAAAAAAACACACAGACACCGTAGAAAAAATTCCTTTATTAATAAAAAAAAAAAATCCAGCGGTGGTAATCCACTCTCGATGCGGCTCCCTGTTCCAACGTTGTCTTCTCTCCAGCGACGGGTCATCAGCGGTCCGGTCCAGCGATGAGAAGATCCATCCGTCCAGAGCGCAGCAGGCGAGCTCCACTCTCCACTGGACACAGCCCAGAGGAATGACGCGCTGGAGCTTTGACATTTATTATATAGGTGAAACGGCCACCCGTCACGTGACCCCGCCCCCTCTGACGCACCCTCGTACGTCACTGGGAAAGCCCTGTCTTCCAGATTATGATAAGCCCCCCGCCCGCAGACCCCCACAACCACCGGGCAAGGGTTGTGGGGATGAGGCCCTTGTCCCCATCAACATGGGGACATCCTCCCGATGTTGAGGGCATGTGGCCTGGTGCGGTTCAGGAGAGGGGGGCCGCACTCTGTCCCCCCCTCTTTTCTGCGGCCGGCCAGGTTAACATGCTCGGATAAGGGTCTGGTGTGGATTTTTGGGGGAACTCCATGCCATTTTTTTTTAAATTTGGGGCGGAGTTCCCCTTAAAATCCATACCAGACCTGAAGGGTCTGGTATGGATATTTGGGGGGAACCCCAAGTAATTTTTTTTTAAATTGATGGCGGGGTTCCCCTTAATATCCATATCAGACCTGAAGGGCCTGTTAATGGAATTTGGGGGGACCCCCACACTTTGTGCAGGGACAGTTCTATGTACGGGAAACATGCGCTTTTTCACATGCTGACTTTACATTCCCCCTAGGTACGAAATTTAAAGTAATATTACACTTTTATTGTTTCACTTTAAGCATTATTAAATGCACTGCTCCTGAAAAAACGTCAGTTTTTAAAAATAAAAATTGCATTGATACATGTTTCCTGGGACAGGACCCAGGTCCCAAAACACTTTTTAGGACAATAACTTGCATATTAGCCTTTAAAATTAACACATTAGATTTCTCCCATAGACTTTAACAGAGTGTTCCGCGGCTTTTCGAATTTGCCTCGAACACCCCTAATTGTTCGTTGTTCGCCGAACAGGCGAACAGGCAATGTTCGAGTCGAACATGAGTTCGACTCGAACTCGAAGCTCATCCCTAGTAAGAACTTCTGAGAAAATGATGTTGCTCATATTTCCCAAGATACTGTTAAACATAACACATACATACTTACAGTAGAATATAGACAGAAAGATATGATGACAGGATATATGAGTAAGTAATGGAAAATCCAGTTAGTCTTTTTCATCTGTTTGACTAACTAGAAAGCACAGCTATATATTTCTCACTGAACAAAAATAAAGTACAGTAAAGTCAGTTGTATATGTGAATACCACTTTATCAGCTTGCGTATTTATTCTAGTTTATGTTATTCGATTCCTTAGTATTACCATATAGTACCAGTTTATCAGGCACACCTTACTGCTTTGAAACTCTTTGCAACCACAGTTTGCATAGTTCCCATTGTAGCCCCCATGTCCTAAACAAGGGCTACTATGCCAATTTAGTTTTAGCTGGACTATAGTTAGCTCAGAATGATTGTATAGTTTTCACCTGATTTTTTCCTAAGCTTAAAGGGGTGTTCCAGCCTTTTTTTAAGTTTATTTAAAGTCAGCAGCTACAAAAAGTGTAGCTGCTGGCTTTTAATAAGCAGACACTTACCTGCTCCACGGTTCCAGCGACACGCCGGACACACGACACGCCGGCCGAGGCCCGGCCCATAGCCTCCCTATTCATTCCATGTTTGGGCATTTGGCAGTGACAGCTTTCGGCTTCACGGCCGGGCACCCACTGCGCATGCGTGAGCGGCGCGTCGCCGTCCGATTGGACAGGCGCTCGCCTACAGGGAGGGGCTGCAATAAGGCGATTAAGCTATTCGCCTTACCAGCCCCTCGGCGGAAGGAGGAAGTGGGACAGGAAGTCCCACTCCTCCTGAAGCCCCCCCCCCCCCTCAGTTCCAGCAGATAGATCCGGTCGTGTGTACGGCCTAGCGGACATTTCCCAGCGGATAAAAATCCAGCCGACGGATTCCCAGCGGATAAAAATTTCTTAGCATGCTAAGAAATCTATCCGCTGGAATCCAGTCCAGCGGACTGATCCTGTCGTCTGTACAGACTCACTGGATCAGTCCGTCCGCTCCCATCCCTCGCATGCGTCGTAATGATTCGACGCATGCGTGGAAGTATTTACCTTCCAGGGTCGCGCACGTCGCCGTGTCATTGTCACGGCGACGGCGCGGCCACGTCACCGCGGATGTATTCCGCGGGGATTTCGATCTGATGGTGTGTACAGCCATCAGATCCAAATCCGCCAGAGGATTTATCCGCTGGAAACGGTCCAGCGGATATCCTCTCGTCTGTACGAGGCCTCACCCACTCTATCCAAATCTAAAACAAGTTTTTACCTAGAAATAAGCTGTAAGAATCCCAAAAATTATTATGGATTAGAAAACTTTATGATAATCCGAGTGATCGTGAACTGCAGCAATTATTTGCAGATCATAACAATAGTGGCCCCAGATATTGTAAATTTGATAATATACAAATATCAAAACAATTGTAAGAATTCCTTGGTCTGAGCAGTAATTTAAGATTAAAGCACTGCGATATCTAAAAATGTTTGAGTGAACAGCATAGAGATATGGTATCAACCTTATCTTTTATGGAGGAAAAGGGTGCAAGGCTCTACATGATATACTTATGTATGTTTATTTTGTTGATAAGTAAAAATTTACAACTCACTAAATAACACAGAGTATTATAGTTGCCAACATTAAAAATATTTTTATAGGGACACCATTTTGTACTGCAAGCAATTGTAGTAGGAGAATGGACTTGAATTGGGGTTGGTGTATTCATTAAAAATGTGTGTGATTTTACAAGATGCATATTGTTAACCTAATTCCATACTTTACCAAAAGCGGAGTTCCACCCGTTTTTTAGTTTATTAAAAGTCAGCAGCTACAAAAAGCATAGCTGCTGACTTTAATAAAACGACACTTACCTGCCCCACGGTCCAGCGATGTGGCCGTCTGCTCCTCTTCCCCTCCTCTCCTCGGCGCCATCACGGTACCCGTGGGCTTACGGCTTCATAACTCTCCTATTGGCCAGCCGATCTTCTGGGACATGTGTTGTGTCCCAGAAGATCGCTGGCAGGGAGGGACCGCCTAGGGTGAGAGGAGGAGTCGCCTAGGTGGCCGAAGAAAGGAAGAAGGAAGCGGGACAGGAAGTCCCACGAAAAAAAGATTACAGACTTTTTCCATCGGATATTCCTATCAAGTGTTTCCCCATCTGAGTTTTTTCATCGGAAATTCCGATGAATTCCATCGGAGTTTAGATATGTTCTATTTTTCTCCGTGATTCGGCCGGGCAGAAGAAAATAGAAGGAGAAAGCCTAAAAAAAGCCTAAAAAAACGACTACATTACTACATCTAATGATTGGTAAGAGCAATATATTCCATTTATGGTTTTGAGGCTTGTTATCACTTTAATAAATTAGTATACTCGTTTATACAGATCATGTATAATGTATACAATAGATCTATATCAAAGAAGTGTTAATAGTTTATTTTTATTAGTTAATAAAATGGAAAGTAAATAAACAGAAGAGAAATCTGTTCAAAATCCAAATCAAGGTCCATAAAGAGATAGATGAGAAAGTTTGGGGAGGAGGAACTTGACTGGCCTGGACAGAGTCATGACCTCAACCCGACAGAACATCTTTGGGATGAGTTAGAGCAGAGACTGCAGGCCAGGTCTTCTCGTCCAACATCAGTGCACAACCTCACAAATGCACTTCTGGAAGAATGATCAAACATTCCCATAGACACACTCCTAAACCTTGTGTACAGCCTTCCTAGAGAAGTTGAAGCTGTTATAGCTACAAAGAGTGGGCAAACTCAATATTGAACCCTGTGGACTGAGACTGGGATTCAAGTTCATGTGTGTGTAAAGGCAGGTGTCCCAATACTTTTGGAAAATATAGTGTATATATATATATATATATATATATATATATATATATATATATATATATACATGTATATATAGATATATCTATGTATATATCTATATAGATAGATATATAGATAGATATAGATATATCTATATATAGATATATATCTATATATATATATATATATATATATATATATATATATATATATACCTTTACTTTTCTTTCAGAATCAAAATTTTCTATGGGACACTATACTACAAAATACTCCCACAAATGTGGGCTATTGATTGCAACCAATATTTGTTAATTTGCACACACAAAAAAGTATTTTTCTCAACAAATTATTTCTATACCATGTTGCAAAAATGAATACACCCCAATGAAAATGTCTTATTAGCAAAGCTACATTTTAGACAACAAAATCCTAATTAAAGCGGAGGTTCACCCAAATCTATATCAGACCAACTTCTTTATACTTCCGTAGGCGCGTCATGAGTCACAGCGTTTCCGAAAGAAGCCGAACATGAAGAAGCTCTATACGGCGCCTGCGCAGTCACCTCTACACGGCTCCTAGTCGGTGTGCAGGCGCCGTATAGAGCCGACTCGCAGCTCTGCATTTTCAGCTTCTTTCAGAAACGCTGTGACGCGCCTATGTAATACGGGGGCGGGGCCTTATCCGCCGGGGGAACTTTTTCTGAAAGGACGTCAATCATCTGAGCGACCTCCCAGAGGACATTCCTCCTCAGCATAGAAACGCCTACTCGCGCGGGGAGAAGTACCCGGAAGCCAGATTGCAAATATAGATTATACAGTATGTACAGCGTAAAAAAAAAAAAAAGAAAATGCGGACTGTACATGTTAGAAGTATAAAGAAGTTGGTATGATATAAATGTTATTTGGGTGAACCTCCGCTTTAACAAGAATTCAACTACAGTGGAACCTCGGATTACGAGTATAATCCGTTGCAGAAGAATGCTCATAATCCTAAGCACTCGCATATCAAAGCGAGTTTCCCCATAGAAGTCAATAGAAACGAAAATAATTAGTTCCGCATTGACTTCTATCGCATGTGGCCAGAGGTGGGGGGCGCAGGAGAGCCTCGGAAACAATCAAAAAGGCCCAGGGACAGCTCGGCTGAACTGGGAAAACCTCAGAAAGGCTAGGGACTGAGTATTTCCAAGCATTTACGAACGGCTCAGATCGGCTCCACTCATCTCCGTTTGGCTCCGGCATCCCCCCACCTCAGGTACTGCACACCGCTGTGGCTTGAATCCTGCTCATTTTGCAAGACAACACTCGCAAACTGAGTCAGGATTTTTTTTTTAAAACAGTGCTCATATTGCGAAAACGCTCGTTAACGGCCAGAGCCGGATTAACAATGTGGCTGATGGAGCTGCAGCTCCAGGCCCCTTTCTCAAGATAGGCCCATTTGCCCAAAAAAAAAAAAAAAAATAATAATTTTTTTTTTTTTTTTTTTTTTAAGAATTTTTTTTTTCTAAGATCGAATTTGGGGGGTTGTAGCTCGATGACCAGAGGTCACAGAAACCCCACATTTGGGGGTAGGCATGGGAAGAGCTACCCTACAACTGGTGAAAATATGGGACGGCTATCATTTATGGTTCCGGAGATACAGGCCTGCTTGCACAGCCTGTCAGAAGCTACATTCAGAGCGGCCAATATAAATACAAGCTGACACACTGCAGCAGACTGATAGGATCACAGGGCTTATAATAATTATTTGTATATTACTCATGGTAATTAACCCCTTGCCACCCAGGCCAATTCTGACACTTCTCTACTACATGTAAAAATCATCATTTGTTTTTTGCTAGAAAATTACTCTATGGTGGTCTTTGCACTTTTTATGTTGCAGGGTACAGAGCTGCACGATTCTGGCTAAAATGAGAATTGCAATTTTTTTGCTTAGAAGATAGATCACGATTCTCTCACGATTGTTGCGGCGTAACATCATCTTTCACATAAAAAAAAAAAAAAAAAAAAAATGGGCTAACTTCACTGTTTTGTTTTTATGGTTTTTATTATTCATTGAAGTGGGAAAATGCAGTGTGACATAAAATATTGCAGCAATTGCCATTTTATTCCCTAGAGTCTCTGCTAAAATATATATAATGTTTGGCAGTTCCAAGTAATTTTCTAGCAAATAATATTGCTTTCTAACTTAAGAAACAAGTGTTGGACTTTAAGTGGTTAAATTTAGTTACAATGTTAGTTAGTTACAATGTTTCATTTTGTTTACAAACTTCGCAGACTGCCCAGATTTGTTATTTACACACAGAAGTGTATCCCTTTGATCTAAGAAGGAAGTGTCAGTTACAATGGGCCTAATCCTCCAAAAACTGGCGCAACGTAACTTTTTCCATTTAAGTTACACCGCCGCAAAATCTCTAACTAAGTGCCCGATCCACAAAGCACTTACCTAGAAATTTTGAGCGGTGTAACTTAAATCGGGCCGGCGCAAGGCGTTCCTCTTCTCCAGGGGGCGATTACCATTTAAATGGCCGTACTGCGCATGCTCGTGACGTCATTTTCCCGACGTGCATAGCGTGGAATTACGTTACGTCGGGCTTTGTGGATTGCGACGGGACAATAAAGTTGCGTCGGGTAAAAAAAGAGATATGGCGCCAAAAAAAATTTGAAATTTAAAAAAAATCGCGTTGCGAGCAAGAAAGGTCTGTTTTTACAAGGTGTAAACAGTTTACACCTTGTAAAAGCAGCCCTAATTTTGCGTTTGCAAAATAAAACTTACGGAGAAAAAACGAAGCTGAAAAGCTTCGTGGATCTCCGTAAGTCCTAATTTGCATACCCGAAGCGGCATTTCGACGCAAAATGCCCCCAGCGGCAGATGCGGTACTGCATCCTAAGATCCGACAGTGTAATTCAATTACACATGTCGGATCTTCGTCCTAACTATGGGAAACTGATTCTGTGGATCAGTTCCATAGTTAGGACCAGGGATACGACGGAGTAACAGCAGTTACTCCGTCGTATCTCTTTTGAGGATTTGGCCCACTGTTTCCTGTTAAAAACTTGGCAGACTGCCCAGATATTTTCTTTTGACAGCTGAAAGTCTCTCCACTTGTTATATGAAAGAATCAGCAAACTCTGCATTGAAGATCGTCAGGGGGGTTGAATCGAGATCACGATTTTTTTAACGATTAATTGTGCAGCTCTAGCACGGTATTTGCGCAGCAATTTTTCAAACATGTTTTTTTGGAAAAAAATGTTTCATTCATTAAAAAAACAGTTAGTTAGTTAAGTTAGCACAATTTTTTTTGGTATCCTAAGCGATGCTTTACATTTTTTTAGGTTACATGTTTAGAGTTACAGAGGAGGTCTAGTACTAGAATTATTGTTCTCGCTCTAACGATCGTGGCGTATGTAACCTGTGTGTATCTGGCTCTGATACTACCAGTGCCTACCCAGCCACTGACTAGTATCTCTCCCCAGCTTGTCCCCACACACCCTCTCACCTGCTGACCTGTGGATGGGGGAATCACTCCTGCAGTGTTATTGTGTTCTGCCAGTGCGTACAATGATCAGTGTTGCTAACTTTAGCTGGCAGCACTTATTGTTTTAAGAAAAAAAAAACAGGCTGGTTGTACTCAAGTTGATTAATAGATTGACTTGTGTAAAACCAGCTAGCCCATACATAGATTGACTATGGCTGGTCTCTGCATAATTGGCATAATTTCAATCCATGTATGACCCGCCTAACCACTACTCAGTCCCTAAATATCCTTCCACTCCTGTACATAGTGCTCACTGTCATACTCTCCACACTCCTCTCCTGTACATAGTGCCCACTGTCATACTCTCCACACTTCTCTCCTATACATAGTACCCACTGTCATACCCTACACACTCCTCTCCTGTACATAGTGCCCACTGTCATACCCTCCACACTCCTCTCCTATACATAGCGCCCACTGTCATACCCTTCACACTCCTCTCCTGTACATAGTGCCTGCTGTCATACACTTCTCTCCTGTACTTAGTGCCCACTGTCGCACCCTCCACACTCCTCTCCTGTACATACTGCTCACTGTCATACCCTCCACACTCCTCTCCTATACATAGTGTTCACTGTCATACCCTCCACACTCCTCTCCTATACATAGAGCCCACTATCATACCGTCTACATTCCTCTCCTGTACATACTGCCCACTGTCATACCCTCCACACTCCTCTCCTGTACATACTGCCCACTGTCATACCCTCCACACTCCTCTCCTGTACATACTGCCCCATCATACCCTCCACACTTCTCTCTGGTACGTACTACCCTCTGTCATACCCCCTCACTCTTCCTGTACATACTGCCCATTGGCATACCCTTCACACTCCTCTCCTGTACATAGTGCTTTTTTCCGTACCCTTTGTACTCCTCTCCTGTACATAGTGCCCACTGTTAGACCCTCCACATTCCTCTCCCTCACCTGCACATACTTCCCACTTATATACCGTCCATACTCCTCCCCTATGTCGCTTACCCACAAAAACAGTTCTTTAAAATGATACTGAATATCCTCAATGTTACCAGCTCTAGAATGGACACACTTTTGTTAGTTCAACTAAAGGAAATCTCAGTTCTCATATTTGTTCTGCCCAATTATTAGTACTCATTTAATTTTGTGATTACTACTATGATGTATAGAGGAACATCGGGGATCTCAGCTACTCTAAATATAGCACTTATATAAAAAAGTGGCCCTGAAAATATTTTTTAAATGTTGGCAACTGTGCACTTAGGCACTGCCCAAGAGCCACCGTCCACCGGGTCAGTAGGGGGCCCCATGAGAGGCTCCTGGGATCCTGTGATAATAAAGCGGTAGTAAACTTTCCTGACATTACTACTTTTTAGAGGCCCTGGGGTAGGTTATGCCACAACGTACAAGTATGCACAGCATATTAGCACATTAGTGTACACTTCAATTTTCAGACTGAGCCCTCCAGTGCTGCGATGAATCAGGCGGGGCCTGGACACTTCCATCTTCACCCGGTCTTCCTTCTGGGTTCTGTGCCTTTGGTCACTTGCCTTGGCTGGGCTGCGTTCATGTCATTCCCACGCATTTATTTATTATTTATTACACCCCATTCACACCTCCGCGACAAAACGCCCGACGCCGGCCGCTCGTGCCGCTGGAGAGGAGAATTCCCATTGCTGTCTATGAGATGGTTCACATCTCATAGACGCCGTACACCTGCTGCATGAAAAAAAGTCCCGGACCCTTTTTTTCAGGCGGCATTGGCGTTCGGCCATACAAAGCAATAGGAGGGATTTGTAAAAAAAAAGTTACACTATTTGCGCCAAAATACGCCGCGTACACGGCATTACTTGTCGCGGAGGTGTGAATGCAGCCTAAAAGGCCCCACCAAAATCCTCAGCACCAGGCCCATGATGTTCTTAATCTGGCCCTGCGTTAACCGCGTTGCTACCAATCACTGTATAGGTGAGTCTAATTATTCATTAAACAGGTGTCCAACAGGAAGTTGATTATAAAACAAAGAAAACCCCTTCCAATTTCATGCTGTCAGCAATGGCACCACATGAAAGAGAAATGTCACAAGGCCTGAGAAAGAAAATAATTTATTTACACAAGAAAGGTGAAGGCTAAAAGAGGATCAGCAAAGCTTTACTTTTCAGTTAGAAGAATACTATAGCAAAAGTGATCATTTTATTTTAACACAGATGGAACTGCAACCATCTCACATCCAGGCCGTCCACGGAAGTTAACACCTCGACAGGAGTGTCTTGTAATGATAAGGGTTGAAGAAAACTGCCATGCAAGTTCACTGCCATTAGATGAAGAAGTAGAACACCAAACTGGGTTGATTGTTTCCCGTGACACAACATGGCATACACTGCAGAGGAATGGCATGTTTTGGGTGCCCCCCCCCCCAAGGAGCTTCTCCTAAAGCCTATGCACAAAAAAGCCTACTTAGAATTTGCCAGGGCCAATGCTGAAAAAGAAGAAGACTACTGGGACTGGGAGTGATGAGATAAAGAGAAATGTTTTTGGAACTGATGGCTTGAAAACTGTATGGCAATGCAAAGGTGAGGAGTACAAAGAAAAATGCATGGTGGTGGCAGTGTCCTTCTGTGGGGGGAGTGCTGCTGGTGTCGGGGAACTGCATTTTAATGATGGTATCATGAAATCACAGATGTACTGATCTATATTGAAAGAGAAGTTACTACCATCACTCTGTGACCTTGGTCGTCGTGTACTTTTCCAACATGACAATGATCAAAAACACGATCTAAGACCACGGTTGCATTTCTGAAGAAGAACAGGATGAAAGGGATTCAGTGGCCAAGTATATCTCCTGATCTGAACCCAATCTAACACCTATGGGGAATTCTGAAGAGACAAGTTGAGCATCACTCTCCATCCAGCATCCAGGCTCTAAGGGCCAGATTCACCAAAGAGATACGACGGCGTTTCTCCTGATACGCCGTCGTATCTCTGTTTCTATCTATGCGACTGATTCATAGAATCAGTTACGCATAGATATCCATAAGATCCGACAGGTGTAATTGTTTTACACTGTCGAATCTTAGGATGCAATACCGCGGCCGCCGCTGGGTGGAGTTTGCGTCGTAAACCAGCGTCGGGTATGCAAATTAGCAGTTACGGCGGATCCCCGACAGATTTTCGCGTTCGCTACGTCGTCCGTAGTCAAGTTTCCAGTCGCAATTTTAGTCGTTATTTGACCTGCACTAACTTTAGTCAGCAATCGTATTGCTGTCTAAAGTATGGCCGTCGTTCCCGCGTCGAAATTTAAAATTTAACGTTTGCGTAACACGTCCGTGAATACGGAAGTACGATACGCGTGTCGCCGTTCGAAAAAATTACGTCACGGCGCGCAAAGCACGGCGGGAGTTAGGAAACGGATCATGCGCAGTAGGTCCGGCGCGGGAGCGCACCTAATTTAAATGGCACACGCCCATTTGAATTGGCCCGCCTTGCGCCAGAGGCCGCCGGTGTAGTTTTCATTGCAAGTGCTTTGTGAATCAGGCACTTGCGATGAAAACTTGCGGCGGTGTAACGTATCTACGATACGTTACGCCGCTGCACTTCTATGTGAATCTGGCCCTAAAAGAGGTTGTTCTGGAGCAATAGAAAAAAATTGATGTTGCAATATGTTGCCAACTTGTTCATTTCATGCCACAAATCATGGAGGTCATATAAACCTAGATGTAGTAGTTTTTGTTGTGGTGTGTATTCATTTTTGCATTAACTAATTTATGTAAAACTGAAAATGTTGTAATCTAAGTTATATTATTAACCTTACTTTCATGTAACGAGCTAATCAAATGTTCTATGAAACTAACATTTGTAAACATTTTGAAAATTGTACTTGTGTTCATTATATATATATATATATATACACACACACACACTGCTCCAAAAAATAAAGGAACACTTTAAAAACATATCAGATCTCAATGGGCAAAAATCTCATGCTGGATATCTATACTGATATGGATTGGGGAATGTGTTAGGAATGAAAGGATGGCACATCAATTGATGGAAACGAAAATTATCCACCTACAGAGGGCTGAATTCAAAGACACCCCCAAAAATCAAAGTGAAAAAATTATGCAGCAAGCTAGTTGTAGCTGGCCAGCTAGAACCTGTCCTAGGTAGCTAATATAACCTACATGTATATACAGCTAAACCTGCTAAGAACCTAAATGTAGTGCACATGTTTATATGTGAGAGACAAAAGCAAAGATATTCACTGTGATTTTATGCTTGAATGTCATATAATAGTTGTATGTTGTGTTCACAGAGGCAAAAGAAAAAATATGCCTTTAAGAATCGTTTATTTATATGACAGAGAAGGTAAGCTCAAATGACACAGTAGAATTCATACCAGAAAGCATAGAGTTAAGCTTTTGTGACTCATCAGGAGTCCTTGGCCAATCACAGCTAATCTCACATTGAGCAGAATCTTGACCTATCACAGCTACCTTTGCATCCATTCTGTCTGGGAGGTTCCTAATACTATACATGTGCTGCAAATTCATTCCACATGAAGACAGAGAGCAGAGCAGACATACAGAGTTCAGTTTTATGGAAGCAAGGGCCTAAATAGGTATGTTACACAAGTTATATATACGTTCTTATTGTAAATAGTGTGATCAGAACTGTATACTGATCTAGTTGTGTGTTCACTTGTAGTTTCACCGAACTAAGCCACATTCAGTCATTCAAACAAAGTCATCTAACCGCCCTGAGGCCCCGTACACACCATAGAATCTATCCGCAGATAAATCCCATCGAATGGGTTTCAGCGGATAGATTCTATGGTGTGTACACTCCGGCGGATATTTATCCGCGGATAAATCTCCCCTGGGATGGATTTCCAGCAGATGAATATTTGCTGACATGCTCAACAAATCCATCTGCTGAAGTCCATCCCAACGGATGGATCCGCTCGTCTGTACAGACTCACCGGATCCATCCGTCCAAAGGGATTCCCCGCACGCGTCGTAATGATTTGACGCATGCGTGGAATTCCTTATATGACAGCGTCGCGCCCGTCGCCGCGTCATAATCGCGGCGACGGCGCGACACGTCATTGCCAGAGGATTTCGGCGCGGATTTCAATGCGATGGTGTGTACACGCCATCGCATAGAAATCTGCTGAAATCCTCGAGAGGATTTATCCGCGGATACGGTCCGCTGGACCGTATCCGCGGATAAATCCTCTCGTGTGTATGGGGCCTAACTGTAGTTCCACCGAACTAAGTCACATCCATCCATCCACTTTAACAAGCTAACCGAACTAAAGCAACCCTGCAAACCAAGTTGCAAACCACAGTTATACCTTTCAGAGAAATCTGAGAAACTTACAGAGAGAGAGAGAGAGAGTATAAATACTGAAGAAAGAAATATATCCACCATTTTATGTTGAATGACAAGATTGAATATTTGAACCTCCATTTTCTGTTATACTTTATTCAACACGTGTTTGTACATGGACTGTCTGCTGCAAAGCAGCAGTGTTATCTATGAAGAAAAGTGAAGTTAATAAAGAAGTTATTTAAGCATTTGGTGTACTCTTTAAACCTTACTGCTTCCATAGAACGGCAATAGAGGAATTTTAGAGTAATAGACAGTCTTGTTGGACTGAAAAGTCAGAGATATCACAATTCTTCTAATGCCACAGCACATGAGGCACTTTATAGTGCTGCGCCTGCCACACTAGTCCATTTTGGTGAAATTTCATTGCAACAACTCAAAATGGTCCTCAGTAGTTCGTATGGCCCCCAAGTGCTTGTATGCATGCCTGACAACATCAGGGCATGCTCCTAATGAGACTATGGGTGGTGTCCTATGGTATTTCCTCCCAGATCTGGACCAGAGCATCACTGAGCTCCTGAACAGACTGAGGTGCAGCCTGTGGCACCGGATGGACCGAAACATGTCCCAGAGGTGTTCTTTTGGATTAAGGTCAGGTGAGCGTGGGGGCCATTCAATGGTATACATTTTTTCATCCTCCAGGAACTGGCTGCATGCTTTTGCCACATGAGGCCGGGCATTGTCGTGCACCAGGAGGAACCCAGGACCCACTGCGCCAGCGTAGGGTCTGACAATGGGTCCAAGGATTTTATCCCGATACCTAATGGCAGTCAGGGTGCCATTGTGTAGCCTGTAGAGGTCTGTGCGTCCCTTCATGGATATGCCTCCCCAGACCATCACTGACTCACCACCAAATCGGGCATACTGAACGATGTTACAGGCAGCATACCGTTCTCCACGGCTTCTCCAGACACTTTCACGTCTGTCACATATGCTCAGGGTGAACCTGTTCTCATCTGTGAAAAGCATGGGGCACCAGTGGCGGACCTGCCAATTCTGGTGTTCAATGGAAAATGCCAATCAAGCTCTACAGTGAGCACAGAGCATACTAGAGGACGTCGGGCCCTCAGGCCACCCCCATGAAGTCTGTTTCTGATTGTTTGGTCAGAAACATTCACACCAGTGACCTGCTGGAGGTCTTTTTGTAGGGTTCTGGCAGTGCTCATCCTGTTCCTCCTTGCACAAAGGAGCAGATACCGGTCCTGCTGATGGGTTAAGGACCTTCTACGGCTCTGTCCAGCTCTCCTAGAGTAACTGCCTGTCTCCTGGAATCTCCTCCATGCTCTTGAGACTGTGCTGGGAGACTCTGCAAACCTTCTGGCAATGACACGAATTGATGTGCCATCCTGGAGGAGTTGGACTGCCTGTGCAACCTTTATAGGGTCCAAGTATCGCCTCGTGCTACAAGTAGTGACAATGACCCTAGCCAAATGCAAAACTAGTGAAAAACAGTCAGAAAACATGAGTAGGGAAATAAAATGTCAGACACCTCCTCCACCTGAAAAAACATTCCTGTTTTGGAGGTCGTCTCATTGTTGCCCATCTAGTGCACATGTTGTTAATTTAAATTAACAGCAAAGCAGCTGAAACTGATTAACCACCCCCTCTGTATACACCCCTCCCCCTCTGCTACTTAACTGACCAGATCAATATCCCAGGAGTTCTGATTCAAAAGTGTTCCTTTAATTTTTTTGAGCAGTGTATATATATATATATATATATATATATATATATATATATATATATATATAGTGGCAGGACAAAGCCATTCAATGGTCTCTAAATTGGCAGTCTAGGCCAGGATTTGTAGAGAACAGGCACACTAATGGTGTAGGTGCATGCTGGGTTAATTTTAGAGACAGAATTAAAGTTCAGCACTCCACCCTCCTGGGAGTCAATGTGTGTACAAGGGAGAAGAGAGATGCATGCCTGCACCATGCTGTCCAGGACAGGACAGAGAGAGGCCCGAGCCTGAGAGTGAAACAGAGCAGCGAGAGCCAGGGGGCTGAATACTGTTCTTTTGTCACATTGATGGTGGAAACCCCTGTGTGGGAAGCTATTCATTTGTGAACTTTCTTTCTGTTAGAAGTGGGTAGAAAGTGGGTAGAAAAAAGCCATAAAAAGGCACATCTGAAGTGGACCCACTTAATTGTTATGTACAACCATTGAGTTAAACATCCCCCAACTTGTCACAAAATATTTACACCGATCAGCCATAACATTATGACCACCCACCTAGTATTGGGTATGGTCCCCTATTGCTAAAACAGCCCTGACCCATTGAGGCATGGACAGCAAAGTAACATACACGTGAATAGCAAGACCCAAGGTTTCCCAGCAGAACATTGTCCAAAGCATCACACTGCGTCTGTCAACTTGCCTTCTTATAACGCAGCCTGGTGCCATCTCTTCCTCAGGTGAGTGACGCACCTGGCCATCCACATCATGTAAAAGAAAATGTGATTCATCAGACCAAGCCACCTTCTTCCATTGCTCCATAGTCTAGTTCTGATGTTCATGTGACCATTGTAGAAGCTTTTGGCTGTGGACATGGGTCCCCATGGGCTTCACAGCTACAGAACAAACTGCAATGCCCATTTCTTCTGCTTTCACCACATAAACTTCATGGACAACATGTTTACTTGCTGTAATATGTAGGAGGAGAAGTTGGTGGGACTAAAACGGTGCTGAAGCAATTATGATATCAACATAACGAATAGTTTTAATATACAGTATTTATTAAAATATCATGAATTAAGAAGATCACATGATAAACAGAATATTTAAAAACATGTATATTACAAACATATTGATTTATTAGGGTCGCTGGAAATCCCAATTTGAGATATGCTGACGGTCAAGTGAGATGTTATTTCCCAATATATTTCACCAACAATGGCTTCATCAGGGGTAACACAATGACCAGAAAAATGGACAGCCAGCTCTAACGAAGATAGATAAAAACAGCAGATTATAAACCAAACATGTACATAAATAAACATCAACATGTAATGCACTTTTCATGTAAATAGGGACAAAAGTCGCCCAAAAAAAGATGAGGTGCGTTTTTTGTTTTTGTTTTTGAAACCCTTTGGATCCACTTCACCTTTTGATGTTTACTTGCTGCCTAATATGTCCCATTTTCAGATTGCCATTGTAACAAGATATTTCCTTTACGTGTCAGTGGTCATAATGTTATGGCTGATCGGTGTATAAATATATATATATATATATATATATATATATATATATATATGTATAAATATATATATATATATATATATATATATATATATATATATATATAAAACAACTGCTCGAGGAGAAAAATGGTATTTGTAATATTTTCAGAATAAAGGCATGTAAATAGTAAAAGCTTGTCTCTTATCATTTATTTTATTAAATCTACTTTGTTGCTTAGCCCTACTGATAGAAGAAATATAAATCATAAAAACTTACATTATGGTCCAGAAAGACAATCATAAGTCTCCAGGTTTTTTGCAGTATACTGTAGGTAAGCATGCTGTGCTGCAATTTGCTTTGGCTGTAGGTGGACAGTTATCTAGAATACAATATAATCATAAAATATTGTGGTTTTATAGTTTCCGAACAACAATGTAATGTTCTATTTCAAATGGCACTTGTATTAATTTATTATGGTCATTTCACAGGGATCCCACTGCTTAAAGTGGTCCTAAAGTTTTTATTTTTTTTTACCTTAATGCATTCTCTGCTTAAAGGAAAAAACCTTTCAATGTCTGCCTCCTCCAACATTTACCAGACTCCTCCAGCTGCTGGTCTTCTCTCCCTCTCTTCCTGGACTCACAGGCTTTGCTTGTAGCAGCCGGGGCTAGTGGCCCATGAAGCTGTCAATCAAATCCAGTGAAGAAGGATCAGGGGGCAGATCTGAGCCACATTATGTGTGTATATGGACACACACAACCCAGCTCGGGATTGAGCCCACAAGTCTGCCTTCATAACAAGCTGACACAGAAGTGAAAAAGTCCAGAGCGCCAGTAGGGCACCCCAAAAGAGGAGGCTTAGGGCCAAGTATAAACCTGTTTATCATTTTAATTAAAATGAAATAAGACTATACAACCACTTTAAGTAGAGCAGCAAGCTATTTTGCTGCTAGAACTTGATAGGTCTTCCTCCAGTTTATAAAATTTGGACTTAAAGTATAACTAAAGCCCAAACTTTTTTCGATTTAGATAGCGTGAAAAGGAGATTAGAATACCTGTCAAGGTTTTTTTGGCTTTCTGTAAAAGAAAATTCAAAATTTTAAAGGGGAAATCTTACAATGGGTACACTAGTTCTGGTAACAACCAGGGATTCCCTCGCTTTGGAGGGATTTTCTTTCATTTCCGAGGACAGTAAGCAAAGGTAAATATCCCCAATGGGACATAGGCGACAACAAAAACTGACAAAGGTTATAACCTTCCCTTACGCTATCCAAAATCAATTTTTTTTGCCTTTAGTAATACTGTAACGTAAGTGAGCTGAAAAAAAAGGTAAAATATTAAAATAAAATAAATTTGGCCACAAATATTACATTTTTTTAAGAAAAACGTGTTAGGTTGTGAAATCCACCCTTTCAACAGACTTTGCTATAAATTTTGTTGAAATACAGCTAAATTAAAGCGGGGTTTCGGGCATAATTTTTTATTTTTGGAAGCTAAAATTGATCACATTAAATAGTCCCTAAAACATATTAATAGCTCCCCAATCCTTCCAGAAATCATTGCAAACACTTGCCTTATATCCTCCAGCTCATTTTGTGGCCGTATCCATCATATGTGTGGGCATGTGAAGCCCAGCTCCTTTTTCTTCCTGGTTTTCAGGGAGAGGTGCATGCTGGGTGATTTTTAGGCACAGTAATGACCAGAGACTCCTGGGAAATGAGTGTTATTATTTCCCAGGAGGCAATGGGGTCTTAGGACAGGAAGTTTAACCACCTAGAACCAGGAACTAGGCAGATTACGAATACTGCCTAGTAACAGCCAGATAGAAGTGAGTACATTTTTTTTTTTTTACATTAAAGGCAAGCGTTTAATAGAAAGTTCATTTTTAGGGTGGAACTCCGCTTTAAGCAATTGCCAAGAGCAGTTTTATAGTATAAGACTAATTGTTGGAATGATTTGTTTTGAAACAAATTGTAAGCTCCCTGAGCAGGGCACACCTTCTATACTGAACTGTATTGTAATCGTACTGTCTCCCTTTATCAGGGCAGCCATCAGAAATGTTGGGGCTCCTTACACAGCTTTAGGACTGGGCCCCCCGGGCCTGACCACCAACATTCCCCAGGGTCCACCCATTGGCCGTCTCACCGAATCGGCTGTGAATGGAGAGGGATACAATTTACAGCGTACCAAAACTTGTTTTATTTTTTTATTTTTGGATTTTAATTTTCTGCTTTCCCCTGGTGATCTGGTCAGTAACACACCTCTTGTAATAGAGTGTCCCCACTCTGGATGAAGGAGCAACAGAGACACCTTTGGGCGGCAGTCTGATGGGCAGGGAGGTGGGGGGGGGTGATGTTAGATGTACTGGCAGATTTAGGTACGCTAAACAAATTGAAGCCATACTCCAACTCACACTTTATAATCAGTTACAGCAAACATTTTGTTTTCCTTTTGGGATAAAGGTTTTACATGAATGAATGGAAACTGATCATTGTAAGCACCTATGTCAGTGTTTAATGGTTTTTCTCAATCCTCTACCTGCTACATCTTCAAGACAGTTCGTTCTTTTGAAAAAATAAAAAAAGACTTACTAGCAGGATCACCAGGCGAAAATAAAAGAAAGAAAACCTAAAAAAAAAACAAAACACGAGTGCGGCCACCACATCTAAAATGTTTAAAGCTGCAATAAAATAAATGTTTGCTTTGGAGGTGGGGGCAGGGAGAGAGGTGGGGACAGGGAGAGAGAGAGAGGGGGAGGGGCAGAGAGAGACGGGGGGCAGAGAGAGAGGGGGATGGGCAGAGAGAGAGAGGGGGAGAGGCAGAGGGAGGGCAGAGTGGGGGAGGGGCAGAGAGAAAGGGGGGCAGGGAGCCTTCCATTCACCTGGCAGAACACCATTCTATAATGCCCCAACACCTCGATTACAACAAACATCTGAACAAGGGGTCAGTCACCTGGCAAGAGAATTCAAAGACATTGTTCTTGAGAACTCACAACCCTGAACATGGCACAAACCATTCTCAGACAGACACAATTACAACTGCAAGACCCCAAACGTCACCACTAACACAATACAACAACAATAAACTGAGCCAAAGAACTTGGCTATGAAGATGGCAAGAATGGAAGAAACCACCGGCCCCAAGATGGATGTTAAGTTCACTACAGAGCAGAGAAAAGGAAGAGATGAGAATATTCCTCAACACATTATGCAATGAACTATGTGACTGAGCTAAAAAAGACAATGACAACCACCCATAACCCGGTTTGTCCCAGGAGATTTACCCATTACAAGGTATTTAAATATACAAACAAAAAATGACATCATCAGTAGCTGGAACATTCAGGGTGTGAATGCTTCAGCCTTCGAATCCAAAGTAAATGATCCAGATTTCAAGAAAAGACTATGTGAGACGGACATACAAATCCTCCTGGAAACATGGACCCGGGCACTGGATGAACCATCAGTACCCTACTGGCTATAGGGAACTCTCTGTCCCTGCCAGGCCCGGACTGGCCATAGGGCACACCGGGCATTTGCTTGGTGGGCCGGGGGCCACCGGGCAGCATGCTCTTGAGTGGCCAGGGCAGTTGTGCAGCTCCTTGAGCCATTTTTTTGCCTGCCTGCTTCTCACTCTCTCCCTCCCGTGGGCATTCATAGGCTGTAGGAGAAAATTAAGGAGATGGATTCTTCTACTGTGTGTATGCAGCTGCCTCTCCTATCCAGTTTCTTTCTACTGCCCCCTAGTGCTCTTAGGCTCCCACCATGCTCTCAGGTGCCCCCCACTACACTCCAGTCCCCCCAGTGATTATCAACTCCCCCAGTGTTCTCAGGCCCCCCAGTGCTCATCAGCCCCCCTGTACTCTCCAGCCCCCCCCAGTGCTCTCCATCCCCCCCAGTGCCCTCCAGCCCCCCCCCCAGTGCTCTCAGGCCCCCTGTACTCTTTAGCCCTCAGTGTTCTCCAGCTCTCCGTGCTTTGCAACCCATCCCAGTGCTCTCAGGCCTCCTTGTGTTCATCAGCCCCCCCCTGTACTCTCTGGCCCCCCAGGGCTCTCCAGCCTTCCGTGCTTTCCAGCCCCTCCCAGTGCTCTCAGCCCCCCTGTGCTCATCAGCCCCCCAGTACTCTCCCTGGGACAAGTGCTCATCTGTGGAGACCTTAATGCCAGGATAGGACGGAAAAAGGACTATACAAGTTCTGATGGCAACACGTACATACTGGGCCATACAAATTACGGCCATGAGTCGATACAGATACAAAGAAACAGCTATGACAGTACAACCAACAAAAATGGAAGAAAATTGATGAATATGTGTCGCAGTCTGGGCCTCTACATCCTCAACGGCCATACCAAGGCAGCAGTGTGGTACACCATCCCAGATATGAACCCCACACTCATCAATGGTTTTACAGTCACCCCACAAACACACCACAACCAACATAACTGTTTTTACCAGTTCACATGTTTGCATAAAAATACATGATTATGGGTGCACAAATGCAAATCACATAAAGATGCTTGCTCACATAAAGATGCTGATCACATAAAAATACACGATCGCCTAAGGTTGCATGACCGCCTAAAAATGCATGGTTGCAAATTGAGGCATGTTGATACAGGTTTAATTAAATATACATGATTCCTCATGATCGCATAGGAATATATGTCTGCATAGATACGTGTTGCGTAATGTTGCATAACACGTCTTCATAAACGCATGCTTGCTTTGCAAGATGCTTGTTCCATGGCACACGTGCTACATGAATGCGTGTGTACAAAGCACACTTTTCATATTTTGTCTAAAAGCATATTTGTGTGAACTCATGCTTGCTTTCATGAACGACGCTTCCATAGAGGCATATTGCTTTAACACATGCCGCATACATTAAAACTGTATTCATATGTATTTGTTTTTTTCTGGATATATTTACCTACCGGTATGTGTTTGTTTGCATAGGACTGCAGAAGTGCCTATTCTAGCTGGGGGGAGTATGGGTGTAATCAAAAATGGGAGTAATATTCCTGCTGGGGGGGTATGGGTGTAATATTCCTACTGGGGGGAGAGTATTGGTGTAATATTCCTGCAGGGGGGAGTAAGGGTATAATATTCCTGCTGGGGGGGCATTTGTGCAGGAAGTTCTTGTCGTACGATGGACACGGCGAGGTTCTGGTCACATCTCGGTGTTCCAGATTTCCGAATCGCTGCACAATGCAGGATACGCTTGTAAAACCCTTTACTTTCAATATCACCCCAATCGAGGTGTGATTTTGCCGTGATTGTCGCCTGACAAATCGCAGGACTGCTTTTGGGAAACAGGCATCTTGTGATTTTGTTTGCACGATTTGTCAGGTGACAATGATAGTGTCCTGGTCAGGATTTGAACCAAGGACCCCAGTGCTGCAAGGCTAACCCCTAAGCCTTTTTGCTGCCCATATGCAGCCTCTTTTCTCTAAGGCCCGCCCCCGCTGAGCAGGGTACATTACTTATGTCCACGCAAAGCGCATCCAGAAGAAATTTAAACTTAACCTAAACTACAATATATAGCTACGCCGATTCAGAAACGTACGTGCGCCCGGTGGATTTTTTTACGTCGTTTACATAAGGCTTTTTCCGGCGTAAAGTTCCCCCTGCTATATGAGGCATAGCCAATGTTAAGTATGGACGTCGGGACAGCGTCGAATTTTCCGTTGTTTATGTCGTTTGCATTTGTCGTTTGCGAATAGAGCTTTGCGTAAATTACGTTCACGTCGAAAGTATTGACTATTTGCGACGTGATTAGGAGCATGCGCACTGGGATACGTTCACGGACGGCGCATGCGCCGTTCGTTAGAAATGTCATTTACGTGGGGTCATGTTTTATTTACATAAAACACGCCCACCTCTTCACAATTTGAATTAGACGCGCTTACGCCGGCACATTTACGCTACGCCGCCATAACTTAGGGCGCAGGTTCTTTCTGAATACAGAACCTGCTTCACTAACTTACGGCGGCGTAGCGTGTCAGAGATACGCTACGCCCGCACAAAGTTACGGCAGCCTTTCTGAATCTAGCCCTAAGTTTATTGTGAAAATGACAGTTGCAATTTGGGAGTTAACCACAGGGGGCCCAGATGGGGTTATGTGTGACCTCATGTGTGTTTACCACTGTAGGGGGGTGTGGCTGTAGGTGTGACGTTATCGATTATGTATCCCTATAAAAGGGATCACACGATCGATGACGCCGCCACAGTGAAGAATGGAAAGGGGGCATTAATTAGTGCCCACATCATGGGATTGTGGCCGGCGGAACAACCATGAATTTAAAAAAAAAAAAAAAAAATGGTCAACTAGAAGTACTGTAGCTGGCAGCTTGGGCGGGAAAAACGTGACTTTCAGAGGCTGAGGCATGTTGCTGGGCAAAATAGGCTTCTGAGTCACGTGTTTCCCGGGCTTTTAGCAGGTGTTCAAACTCACGTGTTTCCCGGGCTTTCTGCATGTGTTTAAAATCACATGTTTCCCGGGCTTTGTACACGTGCGGGGGGCTATATAAGCCCACTGCTCTGAAGGTTTTTTCAGTCAGGGCCTAGTACGGCATAGTGTGCTCCCCCCCCTCTCTCTTTTTATCTCTTCTTACCTCAGGTCATGAAGGATCTCATCAGGCGAATCCTGGAGCGAGCAGCGGAGGACGGCAGGGAAGAATGGCTGAAGAAGTGCCTGGCGGAGATGGAGGCTGAACCTGCCCTTGTCGCGGAGGAAGATGGAGAGGTTGCGGGTCCGTCGGATGCTTTCCAGCAACCGCTGCTGCCTCAGACACCATCTCTCCCTTACAGGTGTTCCAGGACCCAGCCACCCGAGCGCTCCCTTGCTGTCTCTGCGGCCCGTGAAGATGAGATGTCCAGCCTGGGCGGAACTTCCGACACCACCCCTCAACGCAGCAGCCTGCGAATACAGAAGAAGAAAAGGACGGCCTCTCCATCTCCGGTGCGCGTCACGACGGGGAGGGGTAGAGGCCGTCAATCACCAGTGAAGGGAAGGAGGGATCTTTTTTCATTGCAGGTTCCTATGGAGGAGCAGACAGCGTCACCAGTGGCCAGGCAGACTCAGCTGGACAATGTGACGGCGCCTCAGCGGCTAGAATTCCTTTCTAGGCCGGCTAGCAGCCCACAGAGAAATGACAGCTCAGCGTCCCAAGCTGGAGCAGGGACATCTAGTGGTGAGTTAGCAAACCAATTGATTTTCAAACAATTATTGGAATCTGTTAATAAATTACAAAATGTTATTTCTAGTCAGTCACAATTATCCCCTGCTAATGTTTGGTCTGCACAGGCTTTACCTACCATTTCTCAGTCTGTTAGTGCCGTTAATGATAGTATTTTTGATTCTTTTCTTAATAATCCTACTTCCTCTCAGGTCCCTGAAATTTCTTTTAAAGAACCTCTCCCATGTGAAATCTCTCCTTTGGGTTTTCACTTGACCACAAATATAAAAGAAAAAATTTGGAAAGGCGACTTTATTGAATTATTGACTTTACTCCCTGGTAAGGAATTTTCGGGGAAAAGTGACAAAAAAATGGATGAGTTATCAGAAGATAGACGTCGCACTGCACCAAAATCTTTTTACAATTGGTTACAAGCCTTTTGTATTTATTCTGCCATTTTAGGTGAAAAATTCCCAGATAAGTGCAGTGGTCTATTCCAACATTTGGAGAATATACTTGAAGCGTATAGGAATTTCGGGGGTTTCGGGTGGTATAATTATGATGAATCATTTCGACAAAAGATGTCAGTTTATCCTAATTTAAGATGGGGTATGAAGGATGTAGGTTTATGGCTAAACCTGATCCTTCCGCAAAAAACAGTTTTTTCAAGACAGTTACCAACACAGAATGTACCGCCCACTTATAAAAAAGGTATTTGTTATGCATTTAATGAATCTCAGTGCAAATGGTCAACGTCGTGCCGATACAAGCACGAGTGTTCCTTTTGTTTCGGGACTCATCCCGTCTCAAAATGTTTCAAAAGAAATTTTCCTGCCCAGGGTAGAGAAAACTCCAAAGGCTTGCACTCCGGTGAATCTGCAAAACATGTACCCGTGGCTAATGCGGTACCCAGACAGGGAGAAAGCTGAGGTTTTAATTAAGGGTTTTTCCTCAGGTTTCACCCTTCCAATTTTTTCAGGGGTCGGCTGCAGCCCAGTAAGTAACTTGAAATCAGTATTGACACATAGTGAGGTGGTGAGGAAAAAATTAATTAAGGAAATTACAGCTGGTAGGGTCGCGGGTCCTTTTGTTTTTCCTCCATTTAAGAATTTTCGTATTTCCCCTTTGGGCATTGTACCCAAAAAGGAGCCCAATTCTTATCGTTTAATTCATCACCTTTCATACCCAAAGGGTGATTCATTGAACGACGAGATTGATGATTCTTTGGCTTCTGTATCTTATGCAAGTTTCGACGACGCAATTAGGCTAATAAAGAAATTTGGTAACGGGGCCTTGTTAGCGAAGACTGATATTGAATCTGCATTCAGACTCCTTCCCATTGCCCCTGAATGTTTTAATTCTTTAGGTTTCTGTTTTGAGGAAAAATATTTTTACGATATGTGTCTCCCTATGGGGTGTTCCTTATCGTGTAGATATTTTGAGACTTTTGCTACTTTTTTGCAATGGGTCGTCTCATATGAGGCAGGCTACAACGGGATTATCCACTATTTGGATGACTTTCTGATTGTAGGACCCCCTGATTCTCCAATTTGTCTTTTAATGCTAAAATTATTTTTGAACATTTCTAAGTTTTTTGGTGTACCAATTGCCACTGAAAAAACAGTTTTTCCGGTCACGGTTATAGAATTCCTTGGGATCAGTATTGATACTAGGTTGTGTCAATATCAGCTCCCTCTGGTTAAAATAACTAGGATTCAGAATACGATTTGTCTGTTTTTGCGTCGTAAGAAAGTATTGTTAAAGGAGCTACAGTCTTTTCTAGGTCTACTGGCTTTCGCCACTAGGGTGATGCCAGTTGGCAGAATTTTTTCCAGGCGATTGTCTATGGCCATGTCTGGCCTTAAATCCCCGTTTTCCCATATCCGTCTTACTTCAGATCTGAAAGATGACCTTTTGGTTTGGTCACAATTTTTATCCGATTATAATGGTCGTACTTTTTTCCAAGAAGATTTTATTTTTTCAGCCGATCTTGATCTTTACACAGATGCAGCAGGTTCGCTAGGCTTCGCAGCAATCTGGGGCACCCATTGGTGCTGCGGTTCTTGGCCCCCATTCTGGGTTGCCAATAAGGCAACCAAGAATATAGTTCTACTCGAGTTATTCCCCATAGTAGTTGCTTTTGAGCTATGGGGCAAATTTTTCGCGAACAAACGAATTTTAGTACATTCAGATAATAAGGGTGTTATCTTCGCTTTGAACTGTCTCTCTTCTAAATCCATATTCGTTATAAAATTATTAAGATATCTTGTTTTACTATGTTTAAGGTTTAACATTTGGGTGAAAGCAAAACATGTTCCTGGAAAAAGTAATCTGATAGCTGATAGCCTGTCTCGTTTTCAGATGGCTCGTTTCAGACAGCTTTTTCCAGAAGCGGATCAGGTTGGATGCACCTGCCCGAGTCAGCTTTGGGATCTGATTTAGCCCCTATTGTTTCGGCTATCAGGGGCTCGATTGCTTCCAAAACATGGATCGAGTACTCGGTTGCATGGAGAAAGTGGCTCTTGTTCGCCGATGAATTGGGTTTAGCTGGTTTCTCATGTACCGAACAAACGGTCCTTGCTTTTCTTTGTTCACTTATGCAACAGAAGTTATCTTTTAATTATATTAACAAGAGCCTAGCAGGAATTTCCTTTTTTCTAAAATTACACAATCTCCCAGCATGTAACAGTTTCTTTTCGGTTCGTCAGGCTTTAAAAGGATATAGAAGACAGACTTTTACGCCTGATACACGTAGGCCCGTTTCATTAGAACTTTTAAAAAAAATTTGTTTAAATACATCTAAGGTGTGTATTTCGGAATTCGAAGCATTATTATTTCATACAGCATTTGTACTAATTTTCTTTGCTGCACTTCGGATTTCGGAGCTAGTTCCAAATAATAAAAAAAGTAGTTCAGGTTTAAAATTTAGTGAAGTATGCGTTTCCCAAGGACAGGTTCAGGTTTTTATTAGTAAATCAAAAACGGATGTGGTAGGGAAAGGTCATTGGCTCACGTTGCATGCATGTGGGGATCATATCATTTGCCCTTACTTAGTCATTTCCAGATACATTTCCGTAAGACCTTCTTGTATAGGTAATTTTCTGGTTCATTTAGATTCGTCCCCATTAACAAGGTTTCAATTTTCTGCCATTTTCAGGCGATGCCTGATTTCTTTAGACCTTGGTCATTTAAAATTCTCATCCCATTCATTTCGTATCGTAGCTGCTACGGAAGCTGCTATGTTGGGCCTCAATGAGTCTGTGATTATGAGTTTGGGTAGATGGGAGTCAAAGAGGTTTGGTTTATATATACGTCCTAATCTTTCTCTCTGATTCTAGGTTCATTATCCTCCATCTGGATCATTGGACATTCATTTGTTCATTGGGCTCACATCCGGGCGTGTCAACGATGTTACTCTTCTAACCTGTCTTTGCCTCCTGACTCTTTTAAGATTTTTTGGAAAGGTATTCGTGGTTTGCGTTGGGACAATCTTTGTCACCACATTTCTATTTTATCTCACAGTTTACCTTATCCTGAGATTTTAATAATCCACCTTGGGGGTAATGACGTAGGAAAGTATTCAACTCTAGATTTGATCTTTAAGATTAAGCGCAATTTGCAGCATATTCATTTGTCCTTTCCTAGTACTAAAATAATTTTTTCTGAAATGATTCCGCGTTTTCTCTGGCTATCTTTCCCAGAGAATAGGTCTCTGGAGAAGATTCGGAGGCGTGTTAATCATTCAATTGAGAAATTTATGCCTATATTGAACAGTTTTTCATATAGGCATACTGAGTTGGAAGGAGGTTTTTCTGGTCTCTATAGGTCGGATGGTATCCACCTATCTGACATAGGTTTGGATATCTTCAATTCGGATCTCCAGAATATGGTAGAAATGGCCACGGTGCTGGGGTAGGCCGTTTTTTGTCAGCTGACAAAAACCGGCTGGTGGGGACTTTGTATTTATTAGTTATGGTATTCGCTCGAGTTCTATGACTGAGCGAGATCTTAAGAGATGATTAAAGTTTGGAAAATGTTATATTAAGAATTTAAATAATATTAAAAATGTTACTATTAGAATTTTAGTAATATTAAATGGAATATTTATGATTATATAGATTTATTTATACCAATAACGGTGCCGCGGCCATTTCTATTACCAAAAAAAAAAAAAAAAAAATGTTTGTAATAAATTATTTA